>NC_051061.1:16173013-16473013 GCF_904848185.1 Acanthopagrus latus
CACTAACTCCTCAGGACAGATGTGTTGATAAGCCCTCACAAGGAAAGGCTTCAGCGTGGTGCTGTGAGAGGCAAGAGGCAACAGTGGAGGGAAGAGAAAGTGTCTAAAAAAGAACAAATACAAGAGAAAGATGGGGATTGTTAAAAAAAAAAATCTCTTGTTTTTTTGCAGCTCAGTCATATTCTTTTTCCGACTCTCCCTTCTAAATTAGCAGCTGTCAGACCTCCTCGCTCTGTGGCGCTGATTGATGACCTCATCTGGGAGTTAACATGACACACTCTGTGTCAACCTCTCTGCCTGGCGCGCTCTTGTTCTGTATTGTCAATACCTCGAACCGTTCGCGACTTTGCCGCCAAACGCCGCTTACTGTTACCTGATCTCTCGAAACCTCGACCTTCTGTCACGCAGCATGTGGTGACCAGACGCAGGCGCTTAATCCTTCAGGCCACGAGAGCGGGTTATAAATACTGTCAGATGCAAGAAGTCCCGCATTTGACCGAGGAGACTTCAGCGAGGGAGAGGCAGTCCCGTTGCTTCGCGGCACACCCACACCCTCAAGGTGTTGATGAAGCTGCAGAGCTCTGATTGATGACTGCACGTTCTCAACCGCCGCTCTGGGTTTTTCCTCTACAGCATGTGGGTGTCCTCTGAGTGCAACTTCTCATTTCCTGCAAAGACACACGGGTGATGAGCACGGAGGAGTTTTCCTTCCTGTAAAAAGACTTTCCACTGAGTCTTGAGACAGTTTTCATCTCATCTTTGTAGTGTCTACTTTCTCCCCCCGTAATGGATCCTTCAGCCTCTCTTTGCTTTTTTAATCACCACTTTATCTCTCATTTAGAAAGAGTCAGCAGCCAGAGATTGGTCAGCGGAGGATTCTAGTGGGAAAATAAAGCTTATTTTATGGCAATATGTTGACGTGCCAGGCGCGCCGTGAGATCCGGCATTGTTTCAGGGCAGCTTTTTCTGAACAATAAAAAGCCACTGTGGTCGGCGTGTGGTTCATCACGGGAGGAGTAATTATCCATTAGACGTGTCAGATGTATTGGAGGCTCTCTGGATGGTCAGATAAAATGCATGGCTGGGATATTTTGGTTTTTGTAATGACAGGTGATAAGCTCTCACACATGACTGAAGAGAGGTAGCAGCACCTCAGCTTTCTCCCAGAGCAGTTTCTTATTAATTATACATGAGCTAAGTATGTCATATGTCTCTCAATTCTGCTATATATATGTTCATATGGTTGCATCAAAACAAACACATCTCACCAAACTATTAATTCTAGTTTTTACAAGCTGTTGTGATTTTCATTCCCATCATCACACTTTGCTCATACTCTTATACTCTAATACATTTTCTCTACAGCTGCTTAACTCAACTTGTGTTTTGTTTAGTTTTTTCCCTGTATTACAACTTTCCACGCGTTCCTGTTTAGCCGAACAGCAGCAGGAGGAGCTGCTCCTTTACCAGTAAATGAACAAAGCCACAAATATGGGCGACACACAGTCTTCTCTCATATTTTTCTCAACTACATGTGGATACATGTCATTTGTTTCAGAAATGCAACTGGAAAGCAGTTGCAGAGATCTGTGGGAACGAAGAGACACACACAGACTCGCAATTCAAACGTTTTTACGGCTGTTCCTGAAAGAGCAAGTGGAGGAAAGAATTATAAGCAATTAACCACTTCTATTGGCTATTTCCTAAAGAGTGCAACACCACTGTCATAAATACAAATCCAAGGTCTGTAACAGTTTGTCAGATCTGATGTACAAACAAAACCCATTACATCATAATAATGTTATGCTTTGAAAAGTTACATAAAGACGAAACACACAGCAGGACTGACAAACATTAATCCTCAAAGGAACAGTTCACCCAAAAATGTACATTCAGTCATTACTCACCCCCACGCGGATGGAAAGTTTCATAGTCCATCACATTTCTGGAGCTTTGCAGCAAAACAGCGTTGGAGCATTCTCCTAAACAGCTGAAGTAGATGGGAAACAATCTACGAAACCCACAAAATGGCTCCCAACAGGCTAATTCGGCATAATCCAAGTGTCTTGAAGCCTCAAAAGACATGATTTACATCGGCTAGGCATGGTCAAGCTTGTGCACCCACTTGCTCAGCTTGGAGGATGTAAGTAATGGCTTCATGAGCAGTTTGGGATCTAGATCTCCATAGACTCTGCTCCTCTTCATTCCGGTGATACAGTGTGTGTGTGTCAATAGTTCTTAAATATATTTACACTCAAAACCACACACCTGTCACATGGTGGTGCTGAGCGTGAGTCAGGTGATCACCCAGGGGTGATCTGCTCTGGAAAGCATGGGTATGTGGTGGATCAAACATCAGGAAAAACCTTCTAATGCCAGATTTCAACGAAAGCTTAAAAAAAGTTTAATCATCATCGACTGCAGAGGAAAACATCAGATGATCTCCAAAGTTGGATTCATCCTCTGGGGACCATAAATGCCTGAACACCACTTCATGGCAATCCATCCAGTAGCTGCATACATAAATGACACCACTCCTAGATACATTTAGCAAATCAGCTAAACAAACTGTTGGATAGTTGGATGAATGAGGGTTATAAGATGAGAAAAGGTGCAAGAAATCAAAAAAGAATAGCCTTGCTCTTCGGTCCTGATCCAAAATTACATCAGGCTTATTAATTCCTTTCCTTTTTATCCGCCAATGCAGATTTTTATAGAAAGCCGGCTATGTTTGGCTTTCAGGTGTTAGAACTAGGTTGAGAAAGGCAAGTCGCCCCAGGCCGTCTCCTCTTCTGTGTCTTTATAAACGATGACTTCTCCAAATAGAATTTATTCACAGAAGAGCAAAGAGAAATGGGAATAATTCCGTTCACTGTGCGACGACCTCACTTTATTGTCCCGGTGTAATAGCTTCTGCCCTAACACATGCAGGAGATAATGCGTTATCATAAAAAGACTGATTTCCAGGTCCATCTGCTTGGTCCGAGCTGTGCTGCAGTCTGCTTACTGTCACCCGTACAGCCAGCTTTCTTGGTGCAGATGCAGCCAGACGTGCTGTGGGATCCCCCGAGGAGGAGGAGGCTCCCCGCTGGCTGCCATCTATCTTTTTAATCTTAAAATTCATCGCCTTCCTTCTCCCTTATCATGCGCTCTCCTGCATATATACAACGCCTTAGTCATCAGAAACACTCCAGGTGCTGACTTGCCCACACATCCTCTTTACACACCTAGCGAGTGAGCAAACACACAGGGGATCCCACCGATTCAGTTCTCGAGCGCGCCATTGGTTGTTCAGTATTCATGTGGCGTAGAGCCAGAGGCGTCTGGGCGATGCAGTCAACCCAGCGAAGAAACACAACATCCCTGAATGTATCGTTGTTGACAGGAAGAGGGTCCGTTACAAGGTGAGAAACGGCGAAGTAATTAGGAGGAACTGGTTGTTAAATGCGCTTGGCTGGAAAGTCAGAGTGCGTTTGTCCCCCTG
This sequence comes from Acanthopagrus latus, assembly GCF_904848185.1. NCBI lineage: Eukaryota > Metazoa > Chordata > Actinopteri > Spariformes > Sparidae > Acanthopagrus > Acanthopagrus latus. Next base: position 16,176,498 of record NC_051061.1, read on the forward strand.
TCGGCGCTTGATTGGTGACGAGGAAGTTTCGCTTCATGTAACTGATATCAACAATGCGCTGAAGCTCAGCGCAGCATAATGATGTCAGATCACTTTACCTTGCCCTGTTTTTCTGTGTATCAACAGGAACGTAAAAAAGCCGGTGTGACGCCTCTGATCAGCCCCAGTGCCCCGAGGTAGTTCACTCATCGTCGGCCATCAACCACGTCTGCCAAGTCTGGTCGATACGACCGTCTGTGCGCCGGTCGTTACGGCGGCGGAGAGGCTTAATTTGTCCGTGCAAGTGCTTTGACTGCATGTTTGCGTGTGCATGTGTGTGTCAGGATGAAAAGCGAAGATGATTAGAGAAGGAGAAATCGTTCCCTGTCTCGGAGTCAAAGGACAGACGAGAAGGTGTGCCGCTCAAAAAATAAACACAGTCTGTGTGTTTTGTAGGATCATTTCAGTCTGCTTTCTATTAAAAGGCAAGTTCTGAACACATGAAACAAACGTGGCAAGAACTCATATCAGAGAACGCCAGTGGAAAAAAAAAACTAATCATTCACAAATTTTTACTGTTGGCAGTAAGTGGTCTGCAGACCTTTACAGATGTGGTGGTTTCATGTTTCATTTTGCCTCCAGTGGGTGTCACAGATAAACATATGGTGTAGCTGTTGTGGTTTGGTTGAATGCTGCTCCATATCAAAGAAAGAGTTATAGGGTAGATTCATCATCTGTTGGGTGTATACAGTAAGTCAGCTCATGTTTATTTGAATTGCTCAGTGTTACATAAAATGTCTTGGGCGTTTCAGGCTCACAACCCGGCCCAAACCGAGGGAGACAGCGAACACAACTGAATTACAAAATGCAACAAAAATGTAATTGCAGTCCAACAATAGGATTAATATAATAAGCCCGATGCTCTGAATCCAATTTTAAGAGCTGCTAGTACAATAAGTCAAAGGAACAGCTCCACTGACTTGGGTCAAATGAAAAAGTCGCAGCTGCTGGTGCTGAGTTGTTGCATGAAGCTTTAGCACATTAGCTACAGGTTACGTTGCTATTTTTAAATGTTTAAACCGTCTGACTGTTCAAGTTTTATGTGCGTCATGAGCTGCTATGAAAGCGACAGAATGAAGGCAATGTATAAAGAGCCAGTAATGGGCCATGGGTCTTATAGAAACTTGTGGCAGTGTTTGGCAGTACAGAAACACATTTCTTGACTAAGCTTAGGATGACAATTTAGCTTTAGAATTCAAAATATTTCTACGAATAACTGTTATTTGGTCTGTAAGTGCAATGACAATGATAATGGGATATGTCATGAAAACCGAAATATAACGAGAGAAAGGCTTCTCAAACTGTAATTGCTGGAAAAGTTAGGACTGGTTTCAGCCTGAAAACAGACATGACCAGACGAACGGCGATTTAAATAACTGATGATTCAGTTGTACTTCTGAAATATGATAGGACACAGCCGTGAGTTTAGGTATTGCTTTCAAAAAAATCTATTTTTCTTTCTCTAACTTTTGAGAAGCAGTGAAGACATTCTTCTGTAAAGAGGCCCTGGTTAACATCCCAAATGTGACAGTGTCAGAAGTATTTTTCTAGTCTACTTTTTGTCCATGAAAAAAAAACCCTAGTACCTTATTAAATACTACTATGATGAAAATTATTCTTTGAAATGTAAATTTACAAAATGATGCCATCATCCAAAAAGGCGACTGTCTATATTTGTAACCCTTGCTGCAGAGTATGCTGTTTGTTGTACCCACACTGTGTTTCCTTCAGTCGTGAGTTTCCCTTTGAAATTCAGTGTCACTTTCTGCCTTGTTTGCAGCCAACAATGCAGTCCTCTAAATGTGAAAATACAAATTGTTCTGGACGTGAAGTGGAGGGTGCCAACATTCCATTTCTTCCGTCTCGGAGAGGCTGAACCGAGGAAAGAAAAAATAAAATCTCGCTCGGCCCTAAAATAATTCATCTCCATCCTGATGCGAGGCGACAGTCAAGTTATAGATGTGGGCAAACTGAATCCCGTCGAGTCTCACTCTAACGTTTCATTAGTCAACTATGTTGTCCGCACTGCTTTATAGGGAAAAGCAGGAAATAACCGGGCTAAACCATATCCATGCATGGAATTCCATTGTGTTGCTGCGTCGGCACAGAACGTAGGCATTCTGGGGTTTTTTATTGTATCTAATTATAGAGGGAAAGAAAAGTTTATTTAAGAAGTGATTAGTGTGGTTCATTACCTGTCATCAAAGGAATGAGCTGACTTTATGTTTACCTTTTGCTTCTGCGGAGGTGTAAATAGTCAAAAGGGGTTTGTATACATGTGGATGTGATTTATGAATTTGTACGGAGCGTAAGACGAATGTGGTTCTGTGCGATACCTGGAGGGTCGTATTTCTAGACAGAGACAAAACACTTCTTTTTTTTTTTTTTTAACTTTTGTTTCCAGCTGACGCGCCTCAGAAGTCCCCCCGGCAACAAGTGCGGCGTGATAAATTCAAATCTGACTGATGAGGGTTGTGCTTGACCCACCGGCGTGAGGTGTTAGAGGAGAGAGGCTCCCGCAGCTGGCCACCATCACTCGCAACTCTATCGCTCCACATTTTCCAGCTCCAGCTTTGTCTTTTACATCTCTTCTTCGTCTGTCTTGACGCGTTAAGCCAAGTGAGCTGGGACAGGGTGGTCCCCCTCCTTCTTACGTGGGATACAGGCGGATGGGAGAGGCCGGCCAGGGGGGGGCGGGATGCTGCTGCTGTGCCGGATGGTTTCCTCATGTGCCCCACTCATGATCCGGAGCTGGCAGCCTGATTTCTCACCCTGCAGGGACCTGTGTCAAACCTCTGATAAACTAGATATACAAACATGGAAAACAAGATTGAGAACCTGATAGAAATGCCTCCCCGCTAAGTTTGTTCTGCAGATGAGTGCGCCGTGTTTATTTTGAATCCTTGTGCGCCTTGTATATTTACCCGTCGGGCGTTTCGGCGTCACAACAAAGAGTTTGGCAATTTGGAGCAAATTGAAAGACCTTCGCGGAGCCCTTCTCGCTCCGTTTTCCAAAAATATCCTCCCCCCAGGACGTCCGCCCACGTTGCGCACAGACGATGCGGTCGCAGTCCAACATTGTCAGTGCAGATGTGTTTCGGCGGTTTTGAGAGTTCTGATTGCTCTGCAACCTGCTGCTCCGAGTCTACCGAGAGAAGTTGGAGGTGTGACATGTAGTGTTTTACGTTAGCACAATGAGAGCCACATTGGCCATAAATCCCGGTGCTTCCTGTCTCCTCCCTGTTGTCGCTTGGGTAATTCTGAAAGAGGGAAAGCCAGGATAAGTTATGAATTAATAACGGCCCCGCATTCATCCAGGTACTGTAAGACTAGACGGCATGACGCTGACGATATGCAGCTGTAGTATTCCAACCAGGGTGAGGTCGGGATGTTTAAAAGAATACCTCATTGAAAACCTGTCTTTTGGAGGAGCAAGTATTCTGTGTAGGCAAAGAAGAGATTACATCCAAGAGAAAGAAGGGGAGAAAAGGTTGTCAACGCGTATAAACCTGTCCGTAGATATTTCTGAAACCATTGCTGCAGCACAATCCACAACGTAGCTCGCTTGAAGAAAGTACTGCCAAGACAATACCCCATCAATTAGCTCTTCGTTGGCATTGCGTTTAATCATTTTAATGCAAGTTTTTTCAATTCAGCATTATTTATATGGCATTATTATGTAGATATCTTCCCAGAAGTGCCTCACAGAGCAAATAAAAGCCAGCACGGATAACAATAAAAGAAAGGAAAAACAAAATATAGACAACAAAATGTATAATTTTATGAGACCTTAGAATAACAACAGTAAAACAATAAATACAAGTCAATAAAACATGTAAAAACAAATAGAAATAATGGTTCAAAAGGGTTTTTTACAAACCAGTGATGGAAGCCCACAACCCACCGACATGGAGTCAATCCACAGTCAGCCTGATGGGATTTGATACTTTTTGTTAAATGTGGTTTTCATTTCATGTCATATTTTGTGCAACAAGTAAATGACAAAATGAGCCTTTTGTCATCATTGCAAAAAATGTCAGTATGATTTTCACCACTGTGGTCGGAGTTTGGTTTTGTCAGGGAACAAATGCTGCTCTGGCTGAGGTTTGGAACAGATCGGAGTCGCAGTTAGAAACAAACCAACATCGATTATTTTGCAAATACTAATGGATCATTTTTTTGTCAGAGAACATAAGAACTGGGGATTTATCTGAGGGATCGGATGTGTTGAGGTCACGACAGAATGACTTAATTTGACTGTTTCACTTGGTGGAAATGATTTGAGTTTACGGTGTTTTTGAAAAATAAGAACAAAAATACAGAAAATAACATTTTTTCACTGTATTGCTAGTTAAGATGAAAGACTGTATTTGCAAGAGAACATTTTAACAAGATGGTTTAAAAGTTGTTATTTATGGACCATTATTTCTTTATAAATGTTTGCATCCTCGACAGGATGAGGGTACAGTCCTGTTTGCTGAATTCAGTATATTGTTTGGAGAAGCAAAACCTTCTAATTTGAGGATCAGGGATGTCAAAGTCAGACACTTTGTAAAAAAAAAAAAACACAAATGGTTTTGTTTTAACAGCATTATCTTCCTTAGATTTAGGGCATTTATCAGACACTTTTTGTCCAAAGCAACTTATAGTAATTCATACATACATACACCGATGGTGGTGGCTGCCATGCAAGATGACGACGAGCACATCAGGAGCAGTTTGGAGTTCAGTATCTTGCCCAAGGACACTTCGACATGCAGACCAGGGGAATCGAAACAGAAATCTTCTGATAACAAGAGGCTGGCTCTAACCCCTGAGCCACAGCCGCCCTGCACAACCAGAAAAGAGTCAAGTGAACATAAACATTGTGATCTCAGCCTGTTGAACAGTGACTGATGATGTGGTTTTCATGTGCAAGACCGTCTCTTTTTTCGCTTTGGTGTAAGCCCAGTACATCTGCCATCCCCTATATAGAGATAAGCCCAAAAATCCTTTCAAGGCAACATTCAGACCGGCGGATATTTGACACTTGAAAGACCAAAAAAAATAAAAAATTACTTTCTGCACTCAAAGAAAAGACAAAACATAAGAAATGGTCAAATGAAGGCAGCCAAACAAAAACGCCTTCAGTGAGTGAAGACACTTAGTTTTAAAGTGAAACACTTATTTTACAGATTTTTACTAAATTATTACCATCAAACACCTTCAATAAAGTTTACAGAGAAACACTGTTATTTCACAGACAATTATAAGAACGTGCAGCTCGTGTTTTACAGCTTTGTGGTCTGTTATTGTTTTTCTGTCTTCAGGCTGTAAAACGATCACACACCTTGTAAATTTCCCCTCGGCAGGTGCTGGTGGAGGCTGTCAGCCCTCTTAGCCATATTTTGATTAGCCCCAATGTCTCAGTGATCTGAATGCAGCGACGATTTATTGATTTTTAAAACTAGTAATAAAAGTGACTGTGAACAAAGGATTTCATTCTCCCACAGCTGAAGGTGACCGTGTGCGCGTCTTCACGAGTCGAGTCGGTGACGTCGTCGCGTTGGCGTTTTATCACCCGCAGCATGTTTCAGTATATATCTTTTGCTTTTTCCCTACAGTGGGCACGTCTGTTCCCTTTAATCTTAAGATTTTCCCTTTTTTCCTGCCATTTCAGCTGACTTGCAGTCTTGATTAATCTTGACGTCGTTTGATTAGTGTCTCCATATAAGTGCTCCCTGCTGATCAAATTAAAATTCTGCAGTCTATCTGTCAACCCCATCTCAGCCCGGGTTTGCTGCATCGAGGCCGTCATATCGAAACCAGACAGGGAGGGAGAACGTCGTAAAAGAAAACACTCCATACTGCTGGTTTTGTTTTGCTCTTCCAGACAAACCTGCTTGCGAGATCAGCCGAGTAAAAACTGAAGTGCTGCTGTTGAAACTGGTGGAGTTTTTTATCTGTGACTTTCCTCCTCTCACTGTCCTTTATGCTTCTGAGGAGTCATCTCTGACACGTAGCAGGAAGGGAAAAAAAACCCAGTTGGACCCCAGAATGTTTAAGTGGTGATAAGACTGCAGGGAACCACACTGTAGGTCCGGCTGACGCACACATATGGTCCTGCTTTTCAAGTGTGGTTTGGCTGCTGGTCTGCCACTCCATACTTTCTGGTTGTGCAGCATTTTATTTTCATTTGCTCGAGGTAATTTTCACAAATGCTCTTGGGTGTTTTGTAAAGGGTGGGTGGGGGGGACCAAATGCCTGTCTGTCTGTGTAGAAACGTCCGCAGAGAGTCTGGGATATACAGTCAACTTTAGGAATAATTTGACCATCTTAAAATGTTTCTTTATCAGAGCAAACGCCCGCTGATGTTTCCCAAACCCTCTTCTGATGTCAAAAAAATGCTGAGTATTGGATCAGATAATCGGTCAGGTTGTTACAATTGAGTGACTACTTGAACTTTGAGTAATATTTCTATAGTTGACTTACACACTTTATATTTTCACACAGTATCTTTACTTTTACTCAAGCGTGACTTCTGGGTACGTTTAACAACACCGTGCAACTCCCCCCCCGCCCCCCAAAGATGGGGGAACTACTCCTTTAAGACATTCAACCTCAGAGTTATCTGTGCGCGTCAAAGACAAACCGGACACACGATGCAATGACATCTCTGTTTATTGTGTTATAGATGCTCATTTCGTTTGCACACATTTTTTTTTTCCTTTTTTTGTGTAATTTTTTGTATCTTGTATCAACTCTAAGAAATTCACATTTACACAATGCATTTTACATTAGTAGGTAAGTACAGGTGACATTCAGCATTTTTTCCCCCCGGGGAGCAGGTCCTGATCTGTTTGTGTCACATTTGTAATGACATCGCAGACCCACTGATTCCACGTGATGGCGCATTACGTGTCCCGTCGTCCTCTGAAATGGAGGTACACGATGAAACTTGCTGTACATGCAAAACCTCTGCACAGTAGAGCTGATCTCTGTTGTCTTATAGCATATGTGAGTCTTTTGGAGTAGAAGTCTTGGGTGACGTGTGTGTCCGTAATGCTACATGACCTTATTAGTTGCCCGTATTTATAGCATGTTAGCGTACAGGATGTGATCACTACTGGCAACCTATTGGTACTGCCAGTCTCTCTATATCGGCGCCAGGTTTATACAGTTTGCTTGAGTCTCCGAGTTCATCTACAGCTCTGACGTCTGGTTACTAAAAACCTTCATTTGCACTCAACATATCAAAGAAATGCACAAGAAAATCATAACATAAGTGGAAAAAAAACAGCAAAAAAATAGAGTCAAACTTCTGAACTCAAAGACACCTGACACTGTACACAGGCACTTGAACTGTGGTACACTCTTTGAGTGCATTCGTATCTAATAAGTGCTACAAAATAACATATCAGTTAGAAAAAATACTGCTTCCAAAAGTGTAACACCATTCGTAATACAAACCAACAGGGAAAGACAAAAAAAAAAACAGTTTACAGCAACAGAATGCAGGCGAATGTAATCCTTATCCTTGAATGTGTCTTGCATATTTCTGTTTGTATTCGGGTTGTACATTCTTACGTTGTGTGTGTGTGTGTGTGTGTGTGTGTGTCACCGCTCACACTGTGAGAGGAAGAGAATAAGTCGGTTCAGGGTAGATGAGCGCGCTGCTGGAGGGCTGATTGGGCCTCGGGGGAGGAGAGAGAGTGTCGAGGGAGTTTTTCTTTTTTTTAATAGTACAATCAACACTCTGGTCACTCATACTGTAGCAGCGTCCGCTTTAATGTGTCTGCCACAGCCAGGATCTGGATGATTCATGCCGGCTCTCTATATAGAGGAGTGAATCATACACTGTCGCTCAGTGTGTGTGTGTGTGTGTGTGTGTGTGTGTGTGGTCACATGTCCACATCACGCTTTTTTTTTGTTTTTGTCTCTATTGATACAATATGAATCAAGCGTGAGGAGAGCAGGAAGTTTAATTGTCTTGAGATGTTTGCGACCGTGTGACCGATCCACGCAGCATCACACAGTATAAAACGACTCAGTTTCTATCAATTCTTATCAATCTGCTGCTCACTAAACTCACACTCAAACCAACTCTGCCGACAAGTTAACACGTCTTGTTAATCATTTAATGTATCAGGTCCTTGCTTTCTCTCCAAGAGTTGCATGAGAAGATTGACACCACTTGTCTGGTGTTGAGAGTCCAACCTGTAAAAGCCATAACATGTCGTGTTTTACACTTAGATCATACGTATCACGAAGTATGTCTAAGGTCACATTGATGCAGACGAACCGTTTCTTAAAATACATCTACAGAGCTTGTAGCAGGACGTAGAATACTCTCTTTTCCTTAAAAGCATTTTTATGATTGTAAATTAAAAATGATTGTTTTGTCAACTCTCTCCTGACAAGGAGTCTTGGTAGTTGCCAGTTTGTGGATGAAAAAACATAAAATGGTTCGACTACAGTATGTGCCCAGGACAAGTATTCTACCCAAACATCAGCTAAGCCACACTGACGTTAGCTAGCATGACTAACTTTAACATTAGATAGCTGCCATTAGCAACATTAATGCTAGCTACCATTGGCAACATTAGTGCTAGCCATCTTGAGCAGCATTTATGTAAGTTACCGTTAGCAACGCTAATGTTGGCTACTGCAAGCTAGCTAGTGGAAGTGCGACAAACTGGCAACCACTTGAGAGGTTTGATCGTTAACACCAATAACACCTTTAAATCATGGCTTTTACGGTGCAGATAGGACAGAGCCAGGCTAGCTGTTTCCCCCATTCTCCTAATCAGTCTTTAAGCTAAGCTAAGCTAACAAGCTGCTGGTGGTAGCTCTTTATCTACCGCATAGACATGAGAGTGGTATCCATCTTCTCATCTTTGTCTCTGCAGGAAAGTGATGAGCGTATTTCCGAAAATGTCAAACTACTGTATATCCCAAAATCCATCACTGTCTTATTCACATTTTAGCGAGCTAGTATGCACATCAACCCGTATCCTTCTACTTTTTTTCTTTTCTTGAACATGCACCTGTCTACTCTATCATACAACTACAGACTGTTCACAGAAATCCACTACAGATCTCTTGGTAACTTTTTTAGTCAGACCACAACAAGAGGGACCCTGAGAAAGTGCGTGCCCCTGTAGGAAGGAAAACTAAAGCAGTGCAGACAAGCTCAGTTCCGGTATACATCTTTTACTCTATATCTATGTCGACCGCTCTTACTCTTAAAGCAGCGGGGGGGCCAACGTCAAGTGTTTTTTTTTAAAAGGTGCCACCCAGGCTTTTTTCCACTAAGTGCTTTCATATCACCGTGGTGATATAGTAAATGTCAGCGGACCTCGGGCTTGGATGCGGGGTCTGTAATGTCACGTTGAGGCCTCAGAGAGAGCCGTGTCGCCCCTCCTTTGTCCGCAGCGTTAATCCTGATGAGAGGTGGCTGAGCCGAGCGGAGCAGAGGGTAAATGAAGCTGAAACCCTGAGGTAATTACTACCTGCCAGTCAGGACGTCTCTCTAATGGGCCTCGTGTTGGCGTGAGCGCCGCCGCTGCGGATGCATTAGCGCCTCAACCCTGTTTATCAGACCCGATCAGGCAGACGCAGCTACATGTAAGACTGTGAGATGGGAATGTGGGGGGGTGGTGAGGGAGCAAGTCGAGGATAGCTCGCCTCCGAGGGGTGTCCCAATTTTCCACCCGGTTAAGTGTGAAGAAATGACAGATGGGATTCCTTTTACACGCATTTGTTCAGTGCCAAAAAATTCATTTCAGCATCCGTTTTAATGAGAAGCCCTGTACAGTGGGTCACTCGAGATGTCACAGCTTCTGGTTTCTTGGTCCCCCCACCCCCCGCAGTGAGTCAGCAGAGCTCACGGTCCGGAGATGTTTCCCTCACGTTGTGCATCTCGAGGACCGTGGAGCCACCCTGCTGAATCAGCCGTGTAACGCAAGCCTCAGAAATGAAAGTAATGCACGACAAACAGTAGACAAACATTCAGGGTGTGTTGCTTTATAAGCATGAAATTACTGAAACGCAATCCCCTGGAGGGAGCCGGAACGGGGGGGTAGATAGAGAGAGTGCCGGCAATTGACCTTTCTTTCCAAATATGAGTCAGTCGGTGCAGCCCAATTTTCCAAACAATGGCGCAAACATCCAACAAGACAACATGCCATGAAATGCGTCTCCGGTTAATGATAAAAGAACAAGAAAACTTCAGATGGGAGTTGGGAGTGACTCACGGCTCCCCCGCTGCTTTTTGTATCACTGACGACGACGGGGGTCTAATAGAGTGAATCCTACGGAGAGAGAGAGAGAGAGAGACACGGAGGATTATCTGAGAGTGGGAACGCCATGGAGGAAAGATGTGAGAGGAGGAAAGGTCCCTTCAATGCACGAGGAGATAATGGAGAGCCTCTCTGCCTATTTACCTCTCAGGCACACAACGTTTCGTGGCTAGTGATGGTGGAACAGGAGGAGAAAATGGAAAAGCTTGGGGCAAAAAAAGGGGGGCAGAGGATACTAAGCTGGCAGTTAGTGAGAATTATGTCAATGTTAAATACTGGAATAGTCTGTTAATACGAGATGCACTGGCATATATCTGTGATTATGTATCTGCAGTGACATCGGTACAGGATAGTGGTTGATATTGCCGTAGAGGTCGTGTCCAGGCACACGGATAGATAGAGTTGGACTCCATGTGCAGGGATGAAGAGTCGGAACTGTGGCCCAAAGGTGCTGAGAGGTCCGCACAAGTCAAGTCTTTTGCTCTGTGGCCACTTCACAAATGAATCAGAGTCAGTTTTACATTCCCATGTAGGCCTCCCCCACCACCCTCTCCCTCCCCCCAGCGCTTTCTCTTTATTTTTGGTCCACCATTTCCAAGTCTCCGCTCTCTTTCTCCCTGTCTTCAGCTCTGACGCCTCCTCTTCGTCCTCCTCTTCCTCAGACTTCGGGGGGAGGCGTGTCGGGCTGGGGGCCGCCATCGACCCTCACTACTGCAGACAGAAAAGTAGAAAAGGAATAAGTCAAGACGAAAGGTGATTCCTGGCTGATATTTAAATCAGACATGGTTCATTTTTTAACCTTTCTCATATTCACAAAGTAAGAGGAGGAAAATCCTGTGATTAAGGTGAATCCTTTCTCATTCATGGGCCAGGGTTTTTTATTTAAATCCCCTCCCTGTCTGCCGAAACGCTTGCATACTGTAAGCCCTCCTGCATGGAAAAAAAAAACTCTAAAAGCCCCTGATAATCGCACTTCTCCCTGCAGGGGGCCCTGTGGTGTCACTCACTCATCCCGAACCTGTTAAACTGGAGTCATTAGCCGGATGAGGATGGGAGACAAATACTCTCTTTTCCCACAAACCTCTTAACCTGCTGTCAATTGTGGGAAGCCATGGTGATGCCTCGGGAATGCAGAGGCGTTCCTGAGAGGACCTCCGAGTCCGGTGGGTGTATTCTCGCCTTTATAAATGCATCCTTGTGCCAGGGAAGTGTCGTACAAGAGGGTTTATTTTAAAGCTTCAAAAGAGGGGGGATTCTTTTGTCTGCCTATAGCGTCATCCCCTCCCTCTGTTTTCACTCCCTTTCCTTTCTGAAAACTAATAATTCTCAACATATTTCAGCGCTATAAGATACACTTGGACGGCCATGCCGTGCCTCTCTGTTCACGGCTTCTATCCGCATTGATTCTGTCCAGTGACGGCCGAAATGCGTGGCACTCTTCTCTCTTCCTTCCTGTTTAAACAGACACTCTACAGGCATCATCAGTGACAATGAGCAGGGAGACATTGATGATGGCCAGTGCAAAGCCATCTGTAAAGCAGACACATACGCACACTCACACACACACACACACACACACAGTGGCTCGCACCTACACTTCTACCTCAGTGTGGCTGGCTCCGAACTGGCATCACAGCTCATTTTTGGAGGCAGTGTTCGATAATGACGGCCACATGGCTGTCCGATGTTTTATAGAGTCTAACCTCATTCCAGGAATCAATACAAGCTGTCTTTCGGCGAAACCAGTTTTCAATCTTTTCTGAAATGTGAACTCTCAATCTTGGCAAAACCTTGTATGACCGGTCCGCCGTCTTTCTTTAATCAGCACCACATACAGGCAATCCTGATTGGACCCTTAGATGTGATAAAGCATTAGAAATGTGGGGAAATCTGAGACAGCTTCACAGTAATCAAAAGAACTCCCAGGAAAACATTGAGACTGTTTCACTAATTTGAAACAAATATTACTTGTTTCCATGTTGCTGGCTGAACTGATGTCTCTCTGAGGGCAGTGGTTCACTGCATAACTTATTTTAGTAGTTTTTCATTTGAATCTCCAGTTTCATGAACCTCTTGTTAGTCATTATACCCCTGGGCAGAGACACGTAAAAGCCCCTTCAGTACAGTCAGTTTGCGCCTTTTCAGGCATGTTTGATGCTTTAGGAACGCGCTATTCTATCAAATGGAACAGCTGGTCAAAGCTGGGTAGTTCTAAAGGAGAGAGTCGGGTTCAGAGCCAGATCTTCAGGAGGAATAAACACCCAGTCACACCAGACTGCACTTATTCGACACTGTTTATCGACGAGGAGGAGAGCTCAGTGATTACTTTTTGGATTTATCTTGATTTCCCCTTTATAAACCTGAGTGTAGCAGCGCTCCACAGAAGTCACCTTCGACATGATATTACAGGGAGGAGAGGGGGATAATGAAGAAAGAGCACTCAGATGAGTGCTGAATTCAGTTAGAGGTTGACCTCAATTCAAACACTCACACATGCACCCTCGGCGTGTCATGTTGCTTGCAAGCTAGTGCAGTAAAGTAGTCTGACCGTCTGGGGCAAATGATACGGCATCAGATTGTTTATTTTCATGGTTCTTCAGATTTCGTGGAAATATTTGTTTTGTTGTTTGCCAGATTTTTTTTGTTTTATACTCTCCATATTTCTTGTCACGAAGCTCTATGAGTGCCTTGAGCCTTAAAAAAAGTGTGTGTGCACCGAATACCGGTTCAAAAGAAGAATAATTCATCACCTGGTAAACTGATATTGCCCGTGACTAATGCTGCAGTCATCGAATGATGGTGGGAATACTTCCACATAGACAAGTTTAATTGAGACTCCCTCATGTGGGAGAATGACAACACATTATGAGTCATCCATTTCGCTGTTATTGAATGTGCATCACGTTGTTACTGTAACTTGCTGCAGGATTTTGTTACACACTCAAAGTTGTGCCGTTCAGCTGCTGCAGTTCCCCCGGGCTCTCACGCAGAATCACAAACATTCGGCAGAACTACGCTGCGACCCCTCGATAGTTGTTGAGTAATTGCTGCAATAAAGGGCTTATTTTTATCATTATTTCCCTCTGGCTTTCAGTTGAAGGTCTACCAGTCTACTGATTGTACTCTTTAATCTGTTGAATATCAATTCGCCGACTGCTGCACGAATTGCAATTGTTCTTCTGGACCAGCGTTTCGCCTTGACGCCACTTTGTGCGGACTGTGAGGTCAAACACAGGGCAGAGATGCACGAATAGGCGATGTGAGAGAGGGCTTTAGAGTTTTGTTAAATTTTTAAACACATGATTCAGAGGACGGGAGATTGTGTGTGTGTGTGGGGGGGGGCAGGGAGGGGTGCCACACAGATGGTCGTTTCCTTTTAATGGAGATGAGCAGAACGAAACGAGGCCGAGCATCCCTCACATAGCAGCTCTCGCTCCTCACCGGTGACTCATGCAGGGAATACCTTCTTCTGATTGTTGTCAGTCAAAACACGGGACATTTTCATTGCTCTATTTCCCCCTTTAAAGGCTTATTTGACTTCTTTTGACTGGAGGTGTTCCCATTATTTCAGCCGCCAGTAAAATATGGTTCACTGGAAAGAGGAAACCCCCTGCGATTATCGTGGATTTATGGCGCATATTCTCGCCCTCTCGTGTATTTTAACAAACCCAGTAGGTTGTGGAGGACCCAGCCGCCCCCAGCACGAGAGCTCTTGCTCGCCTTTTTTAATGGCTTCCGCACCCGCAGACAGCACTAATGCCAATTAGCAGGTGCTAAACGCCGATGCCGGATCGGGTTTTGAAAGGCAGCTCGAGCGGGCCTGGGTCCCATCTCGTAACACCTGCTAATGAGCCAATCAGTTAAAGAGGCGACGGGGTTAGCGGGACAGCCATCTTCTCAATGAACCAATGCCGAGGCATTCCTCCAAAAGAAATTCCTTCTTTTCTTCAACGTGCAGCAGGCTTTGCATTTGTTGAGTGGAAGAATGGAAGGGACTCCGACAAAACACAAAAACAAAATGAGCTTTTTCCCAAGCCTCATTAGAATGTAATGGCTATCCCAGAGAAGACACAGTGGTGGGGGATTGTTTCTTGAGGGAGGATTAATCAGCTGTTTGGTTTGTTAGCTCATTACTCTCCCTGTATAACCATTTTTAAGGCCTATTTGCGATAATGCTGAGAAGAAAACGTATGAGATCCTTAGAGAGAAAAAGTCGGGGGGGGCATGAATGACTGAATGTGTAACAAGATCATGACTGAACTCGAGACGTCTTCTGCAGGTAAAAAGCTTCTCCGCTTTATGAGTATAGATCGGGTGAGAATGCTGGTTTCATCTCTTTAATGTGAGTGCTATTTGAGTATAAAGGGAAGGCAGACTGCTCCACAGAGGTCACATCTCATTCCTGCAGCACTTCCCTCTATTTTTTTTTCCCAAACCGTTTAAAGGTTATCCTGTTTTTGCAGCCACTTTGCGCAGGTTCCACGCGGTGTGCAACGAGACACGTTTTTGTACCCGGCTCCGAGTTAAAGCCTCAGATCACATCGGGACATTTTGAGAGTTGAAAGTCGTAAGACGGTTGACCAGTCCTGTTAAGATAACAGCATGTTGATCAAACTAACAGGTATTCTCTTTGTTGCAGCTTACTCCTCTGTGCTGTAGACCTCGTCTGTTGTCTAGAAAACTGAGTCAGTCCCACTCACGTATTCTGGGATCATAAATACTTAATAGAGCATCAAATTTGTATTAATCCGTGGCTAAAAAGAGTCCCCAAGAAACGGACTATTTCCTCTGGTTTGAGTTACATTTGCAAAAAAACCATGCTCAGTATTTTTGAGAAGCTATGTAGCATTTTTTTTTAAAAGACCCAACTAAATATTTCTCACCCATTTTAAAAGACTTGTTTCCTCAGTTGGCTCCAGTGAACTTAGAGTTCAGTTTCAAAACATACCTGTTATTATTAATTACAAGAGAAGGGGGAATGTGCTAACTACTGTACACGCTGCCCAGTCACGGACTCAACACTCCTTAGAGCACCAGACTGAAAGGAGTAAATTAAGCTCCTGGTAAATTGCTTTATAATAGATCAGTAGAGTGCGTAATGTTGTCGTTATCTCTCCAAGCCAGATATGATCTACTGAGTTAATCTCACAAGAACCTTTTAGGTTTTCGTCCAGCTTGCAAGTCCACACATGTAAGTCGTTCCAGCAGACGTTCATTTGAAATACTTCATGTGTCAAACTGAGACAAATATAGATGGAGGAGTAGTAAGAGTAGTAAAGGCAAAGATAGATCAATCAGATGCAGTTACAGACTTTGCTTATACAACACAAGTCTTTGATGTGCTGTAAAATAAGAAACTGTGTCATGTGTCTGTCAGCACTGAATAGTCCATCCTCATTCTGATGCTATTCCTAAACATTTGTGATCAGGAGGCATATAGCCGAACTAAAACATGAAGCATTGAATCAAATCTATATATCAACATGCCTCACAGTCCTGCTGCTGCTGCAGGGCCTCAAAATCAATATTTTCTACAGTCCTGGAGTCTAATACATCATCAGTGCATATAAGATTTGGCCTTACCAAGGCAGCAAGGTGTTTGTCCCGCGCCGAGGTGATGTATTGTTTTGGATCTCGACCACAAAAAAAAAAATGTTTCTGTCTGTGCTCTGAGATAAAAGGTTCACTGGGAAAAAACACCACACATGTTGGAGCAGAGTATCTTGATGTAATCGACAGTGACTGTCTCTGGCAGCTAGCAAGCCAGGGTGTGAAGCAGGAACGTATTCTGACTTGGATGAGTGGCTCAGAGTTTAAAGTTGTGGGTTAAGACAGATCAACTATTCATATCTGACAGATGTTATACGCAAATAGGTTAATGGGATTTCAGGTGTTCTTAAACCTGCTCCCTATATTTACATATTTTGTTGTGTTGATTCATGTCTAGTAAATGTTTTTGAATCTGTCCTGTAGTTCACCGGCTGCAACGTAATCCTCTGGGGCAACTGTGACGGTCAAAGTACGTCCACTAAAAAGTGCTTATTTTGAGGTTGATCTTCAAGTAACTGACAGCATTACGGAACCAGTTGCTAAGAAAATAACATTTGTCAAATGTTAAAATCCTTTCTGTAACCAGAACGTGTCTCACTCAAGAAGACGTCTGGCTCTGGAACCTCATGACGTGAGTTGCTATGGCTGTTGCCTCATCTAGATCGTCCGAATCGGTAAAATATACAGACGCGACTCTGGAAATAAATACTCTGAGCTCTTCGGTCCAACTGTGACTCACCTTTCCCCCATCGTGTTCCTACAACAACTCATCCCTCGCAAGATTTCAGTCCTGCCCTGTTGCTGCTGGACAGCTTCCAAAACCTTTCGTAAGTTTTAATCATTAACGCACCAAAACATGTAAACAGAGGGTCTAGTTTTTAAAAAAAACCAATACTAGAATTCCCCATTACCGCATTTCATGGTTTAGCTAACTGATGCTAGGACTCGCCCGTATGACGAAGCTGATCATTTTTCACTCTGTTGGTAATCGTCCTAGTCGTAGTTTGTCATTTTTTGTCCTAACCCTAACCCTAACCCGTTTATTGCAATAACATATACAATGTTTTATATTCATAAAAATTATGGCAGAAAGTCCATCAGACAAACTGAAAAAACGTTTCCGATTTTACAATATAACTCCCTCAATACCTGATTCACTACAACTGCATTTGACTGTTGCCCTGCCTTAATTAAAGCCCTGGTTCCATTATGAAAAACTACTTATAATTAATAAGAGTGAGTTTTAAGCGTACCTATTTGTTCCTGTGAGTGTGAGGGCTGAGCCTGGACTTCAGCCTGGGCCTGCTGCTGCTGCTGCTGCTGCTGCTGCTGCTGCTCCTGCAGACTCTGACTGTCCACCGAGATGCCGCTGTCGCTGTGCAGCTTCTCTCCCTCCGGCGTCACCATCTGGTTGTTTGTAGCTGCACGGTTATTAGCTGCCTGCTTGTTCTGCTTGCAGCTATTCCACCTGCGGAGAAGAGGCATGTTAAAGGAAGATAAGGATCCGCTCGATGTAATACCTGATTTATAGACGTTTGGATTTCACAGCAGTTATGAGCTATAAGGCAAAAACCGATGGAAAATCGATGTCAGATATCCAGAGGACGTGTAGTGGTGACACAAATCTCACAGATCTCTGTGGGTAAACAATTTCCCTAAACAAAATCAGATATTTTATCCTTTTGAAAACCATTACATAAGAGGGATGAAGAATTGAGTCAAATTCCTTCAAATAATGTTTTGATCCCATTTGAACTGTGCCAAGAATTACACGTTACATACTGACAGCTGCAGTTAGTGAAGGGAGAGTTAGCCGGTTGAGCTAGTGAGCTAGCGAACTTTTAGGACCAGCCCTACGAGTTCTGAGTTGTGGGTTTTGATCACCACTTACACAACGTAACAAGTCTGTCTGCTCTGATATAAGCTGCAATTGTTAGCATGTCCAGCTAATTAGCTTAATAGCCACAGTGACCAGGGGCTTCCAAAACAGCTGCTTACTAAGTTGGCTGGTTGGGTTATGGGTTATGTGAAAAAAAAAAACATTAGCGGCGCTGTCCTTCACACCGTTTGCCAAGCACATCAGTTAGTCATCAGCCTAAAAGCATTTTCTCTTGATGTTAAACGTGAATTTGTACTGTTGAAAAACATATAGCAGCTTAAAACAGAACAAAATGGCAGTGTGACTGTCAAATACTAGGACTAACTCGCTCTGCAACACAATGTTTTTCTGTTATTTCCTTGATTATCTTGTAGCCTGAGAAAAGCATCACTTCCCGAGTCTGTTAGCACAATATCATGACACCTGTTTAGCATATAAGACTTTTTATAACAAGCTTTTTTCAAGTTGACACAGCATTTTTCAAACAACACTTGGAGCTGACGCTAGCTGGCTTAGCTGGCTGGCTACAACAGTATTTGAAACCATGGCAAGTTCAATATGTGCTACATATTTGCCAACAAATACAATAAAAACTTGAAGAAGATCCACATAAAACATTCAGAAAGCAAGACAATGAAAGAACTCGCTAATGAATGACTTTAATATTCATGGTGTGTTGAGTGCTACACTTAGCACTTCGGCGTGTTTACATATAACATATTGTGTGTTGGAGGAGTCCGTTCATGGTTGACGATAAGTAAAGGAGGAGCTCTACGCAGATGTGTGCGTGACTCTGCCGATAAATCTGGCACTTGAATTTCCCCTGGTCGGCACTCTTCAAACAATCAATGCCTCTAATGAGCTTGTTTACTTGCTTCGAATGTGTTGTTCCTCTATCTTCGTATGGGGGCTTGCACGTGTGGTTGCGTGTCCTCGCTAATGTGTTTGTGTGTGTGTAACCTCTGTAAGGCATTATGTGTTGTGACCTTTTTGTAAAAACTCATCGTGGTACTGAGTGTTTCTCCAGAACTGGGTCAAAAACCTCTTTTAACCATGGCAGGCCTGAATATTTTACAAGCGACCTTACTGTCATGTTTTAGCCCGGGGCCACATCTGTCACTTTACCCAACACCACCCACTAGACTATCATCTCCATCACTGTTCCCCTTCTTTGTCCTAGATTATCACGGCCGAGGTCCAAAACCCAATTGTGATAATGTCTTTAAGCGAGAAGCAGCTTTCACGCAAGTCCTTTTCTAGTAACTGACCTTTTAAAAACAATGTAGGCCACCAGGCCCACCACCACAGCAGCCAGGATGGAGCAGTAGATGGGAATGAGGTTTTCATTGAGGCCGTGACCGAGGAAGCGAGGAGAGCCGGCGCTGGACGTTGTCGTCTCTCCTGGCAACGGGCTCTCTGAGCCCTCAGGGAGGAAGTAGTTGGTGAAGGAGGGTGGAGTCATATCAAACATGGGAGTGAAATATGTTGGGAGGAGAGGATCTGTATGGGAGAAAAAATGAGGAGGATCTGTGAGAAAAGAAACACAACTAGAAATGACTGAGACAGAAAACCAAACAATCAGTCTGCAGCCGTACTGGCAGCTCTGTGAGGCTGTGATCACAATATAACAATATCCAAAATGGAGAGATTCCAGCTTCACATCATGATAACAACATCAACATGTCACCCAAACCCTATTTTCAAAAAGTTCATCCAATAGCTCAAAACCCCAGATGTCACCCTCGTGCTCTGGCGAGAAGAAACGTTAGTGGGTCGCCAAAGTTCTTGAGATTCACCATCGGTGCATCGTGACCTTCAGTCTTGAACAGATCCGCATCCACAGACACATGACGCTAGCATGGCTGGTAGAAAAACCTATCTTGACGAGATACTTCCACGTCTAATGTCTGGGAGCTTGTTTTCTGGGGATGTAGTCACCAGGTCCCCAACCAGATGTCTGATACGCTGCACACATGTGGCAGCTGTTCCTGATAGACAGATGGAGTTCTGGCTGAGTTGTTGTGCGCAGAATGAAAAGAAATGTTCTTCAGTGAGGCGGGGGGGCAAATATCTGTCACCCACCAGCCCGCCCCACACCAAGCCTGGGTCTCGCACACCAGGTCTCTTTTCACCACGTCCCCCATCTATGAGGTCTCTGCTCATTGCATGACATTAAGGCCATATGGACGTATGTAGAACAAAGTCCGGGGCTTAGTGGAGGTCATCACTTTGAGTGTAGCCTTTGCTGAGGCCAGAGAGGCAGGAAGGCTCTGTGCTACTGGATGGGTCTGGTTTCTATCATAGCACAGCCCGGAGAGAAGAGTCATTTTCATAAATTGTCCTGTTTCCTTCTCCTTTTGTGAGCCCCATTAATGATTCAGTGTAATTCTCCATGTTGCAGCAGCAGCATGCCCACGATGACGGGCATAGCTTGCCCTGACAAGACAGTTCATTCGTCAAACGTCTCCTACAGCCCCGTCACATTATGCTTCCGTTTGTGGAGACTGTGCTGCAGTGATTGTCAGACGGCGGAGAGGCTCAGAGAGTTCCCTGCACATAATTCCCTACCCCAGGGTACGGTACAGAAGGCCGAGGAGAGGGCCCGTCCAGCCAAAAAAAACCAAAACTCCTCCGAGCGCGGCGGCCTGGTGGGGATGGAGAGTGTGCAGCCTGGTTCAGATCTGAGCCTGTAATTCCCAACAGAACCCCGTGCTGCTCCTCATTAGCTTGGTCCTGGCGCTCACAGGATTAACCCTGCAGAGACCCCTGAGGCTTCCTCCAAGGCCAAAAGACTGGGGACGCTCCATCCTGAATACTTCAGGGGTCGTCCTAGTTTACCATTGTTCTGTTTTTGATGGTTAAACCCGACACAGTGATTACACTGAGAGAAATCAGATGGCCAACCGGGAGTCACATATCCTAACTTCAACACTCACAGAGAATGCTGTTATATTTTGATCGCAGAACGCATGAAAATAAACGCCAGTGGTCTCAATGTTTTGTCTTTCGCAAGTGACCGTGGGATAATGCCCTTCGTGGTGTCCGGAATCTTGAATTCCTGCTAAACGGCCACCTTGTTGGGCATTATCCTTTACTTGCTGGATCCAAATGTCTCAAATCATCTTAACATTTTCTCATTTCCCTCCTTTGACTTTGCTTGTCCTGGGTGTGAGACATCCACCTCTCAGATTGGGGCCTCTACCCCAGTTCACTGGAGGAGAATGAAGGTTCATTTGTGCTGCTCACAGCGTTGAAAAATTACATTTTAAAAATTCAACAGCAGTGAGTCTTTCCAGAAACAATGTTCCCTGTGACTGTGGATAATCCACAGAGCTCGATGTCCATCACAGTTTCCATCAGAGCAGTGCTCTCTGTGGATCATTTGGAGCAACAGGGGATGTTGTTGGTTATCTGATGCGATAGAACTGCACAAATGTGTCCAGGACAAATTTCCCTACAGGGACAAGAAAGTAAATAGTTCCCCAAATATATAATCAGCAATTTTGTGAGTGAACGCTGATTAACTGATCGGTTGGACCAGAGTTGCAGTCTAGAATAAAAACCAGACGTCCAGTGGACCATCAGAAAGGCTAAAGGCTGTCCACACATATATTCTCTTTTCTCTGACATGGCAGATAGTCAAGTTTCTCCTCATTGATCTGTTGCATAATTTACACAGGGTTACTCACTGTAATAGTCCGCTGGGACCTTGATGGGCAACTTATGTGGACATATTAGAAAAAAAAAACTTCTGTTGGTCGTTAAGAGTCCACATTGGTCTGTCTGTCTGCATGGTGATGACGGGGCATTCCTGCCTCCCGCGGGAGGGAGATTGGTTTACTGAAATGGAAGAAAATATCTTTCGCGGGCAGAAGAAACACAGCACATGTGCGCGCCATACTTAGAAACACAGAAATAATGCAGAAGCCTATTTAAAGCCACGCTATTGATTCGGATCCGTCTAAAAGGAGGGAGCGTTCGGGGTGTGTGTGTGTGTTACAAGCGTTTCTTGACCTTTCCTGGGATGTAGTCAGGTTTCCTCCGCCCCGCCATACATCATCCGGCTAATGCAGGGCCGGCTAATGGTATTAGCAATGCAACACGAGCTCGCAAATGGAATAAATTGTGAATGGAAGGTGTGAAAGTGAGCGAAAGCGTGCCGTCGGTCTGGGCTTATATACAGTCTGTCGAAGACGCTGCAATCTTTACGGCATTTCCTCTCAGTCGTCCTGCGCTGCTACTGTAAGAGCCCTATCTTTGATGCAATCAGTGTTCTCTCGGTGTAGACGTGCACATGCATCAGTCGCACCTCAGGACTCTCTGCAAATTGTCTTTCTCATTCCGTGCTGAAATGACAGCTCCCCCGGGAGTCTGCTTCACATAACACTGACTCAACACACAGAGCAGCTCCAGCTTAAGTACAGTATACTACATCTTTATCGTGACTCCCACCCTTTTCTCTCTGTTTCTCTGGAACACGCCTGGCTGTGGACCAAAAGGATAAACCTGGTGCTCCGGAGGCTGCATACCTCTGCTCGGTACAAGAATGGGAGCTTAAAGGCAGCAGCGGCGGCGGTGGAGCTTTTACAATTTCATTTTTGGGGCTTTGTGGGTTTAAAACACTCATGAAACAAATAAAAGTAGCCCGGGATTTTTATGAGTGCGGGGCTGTGTGCGCTAGGGAGATGTGTTTATTAGCGGGGTGTGGACGAGAGGAGGGGGAGAAGAAGAAAAAAAAAGATTTAATTTTTATGAGCCATCGAGGTCTTTATGGTGGAGTTAACCCCGGGGTCCTGTGCGGAGGTTGGCGTCTCGGCCGCTGCCAGTTCGGGGTGGAGATGAGCAGCTATCAGGCGCAGCACATGCACAATGACCTCTTTATCAGCCCCCGAACATTCTCCCTCTGTTTCAGCCCGGCCTCTATCTCAATCTGTGTTTGTCGCCTGGCGCGCACACATCCATCAAGCGCACACGTACCGCGAGTTATTCAAGTGAGCGCTCTGTCTTCTGTTTCGGGAGGGGTTAATAGGAAGAGCGGAGGGGAGGGCAGACAGAGAGGCAGAGTGTTAGCAGCGAGTGGGGAGGGGGCGCAGATGAACAGAGACGCTGCTGTAAAGTGCTCTGATTAGCAGGAGTAATTATACTGCGGCGGTGAAGGCGCTGAATGCACGCTGGCCACCTTCCACCGCCCGGCGAGCCCCGCCACTCGAGGGCCACTGTGGGAAGAGATGGAGCAGAGGGAGGAGGGGAGCGAGGGAGAAAGAGCGACGAGCGGGGTAGTAAAGAGGAGGAGAAGTCTGCTTTTATCTGTTTTTCTAATCTGTTCCTCCCCTTGTTTCTCGAGGACAAACACTCCACTCGACACTTCGCATTTAATGCAGATCTCCTCGACCGGAGACTGAGCAGCAACCGCACAGAGACCTTCGATAAAAAGACGCGGGAGGTGTTTCCAATTGCGGATCAAAGACCTTCGCACGTGTCCATAGTTGAACGAAAAAAAAAACACAGAAAGTTCAGGAGGAAGAGCGCGCATGTGCCATCAGCGGTATTGATTTTGGAATGCTTGTGCGTGTGTGTGTTTCCTGCAGTCGAGTGTGGGTGCTCATAGAGGTCATTCAGCGAAACCTGAGCACGAGCAGCAGAAATCCCAGGACTCATATCGACCACTCACCGTAGAATACCAGCACAGCACATATGCTGCAGCTCCCTCTGAATGTTTTCATCTCTATTTCCCCCCCTCCCTCTCTTTCCCTCCCTCTCCCTCTTTCTGTCCCTGTCATTGTATCGTGTAATTGACACTTGGTGACAGCTGGATATGAGCTGGGGACTTAGGGGTTTGAAAATACCCCCCTAACATATTTTGGGTTTTTTTTTTTCCACCCACGTGAAAGCAAAGAGAACGACAGCAGGGCAGGAATTAAAAAAATATTCCTCCTCGCAGACAGGATGAGAGTCCCAGTGAGCTGGCTTCCTGTTTGCTGCAGAAAACATATCTGCATGCAGAGTCATCATAGACCACCTCGGAGGGGCCTGGAAACATCATCACCGCCACATGTGACCGTTGCCCACAGGCCCAGCGGTGCTGTGTGACAGGGCTCTCCTTTCAAACGGACGTCCCACAAGGTCACTTATCGTGCCATCTCCAGTCGCTGCTAGTCGCCGCCGTTATGAAACTATTACTCAGGACAAGGCGGGTCAAAGGTGAGAACAGCTGCATGGGTGGGCACTGGAGGGGCGGCGAAAGGCTTCATTGTGGTCTTCTGTACATCAAACATGTGGAGAATACAGTAGATATGGCGTGTTTCAGGGTCAAGGCGTGCAGTTTGTTTTGACGGCTGTCACTTCGGCCATATTAAAGCCTCACAGCGGCTCTGCCTGAGTAAGTCTTGGTGAGATACACATGGAATATGGACAACAGTTCTTTTCTAGCTTCTCGCCACGTGGGATTTGATAATGCACATGACTCCCGCAGACTCCCCCAAATGAGTCTGGGATGTTTCTGCTCTCGTGTCCTTGTTTCTATTTTGCATTACGGACGAAAATCAATTTGGCGTAGCTCTGATCTCAGCTCCAGCTGGCACAGATGTGGACACTGGCTCGTACTCCGGAGGGGAAGAAGGATGTAAGATAACAAATATAATAATCTCTCTGTTTCTGTCGCTGTAAACAAAGGGTCCTCTGCCACGTCAGCAGCTGCGAGGCAGAAAACTAGCCACAGCGGTCCTGTGAGCTAAACGCTAATGTTGGCATGCTAACACGCTCACAGTGAAAATGCTGACATGATTTTAAAGGATAATTGTTTAACTCCAGAATGTTGTACCGTCTAAACTGAGTGTAATGGCATGCTAACATGATAAATGGCTCAAAGTACAGATGAGGCGCATGGGTTAGCGTTTTGTTTTGGTAGCAGTTGCTAACTCGTTCCTCTTTGTGCCATTAGCAGTTAGGGTTAGGTTAGGGTAACTTGCCATTTTGGTAGAAATGGGGATGAAACGCCAATACACAGCTAGCGGAAGGGGCAGTAGAATGCAGACTGAAATCATGGGGCCAAAAGCTAGCTTTATCACAACAGTCTACATCCTGCAAGTCCGACTCTTCTGGTCAGAAACCAGACTACTGGACAAATTCAACTTTTGCCACTTTGCACCAATTATTGATGCTAGAATAAATGTTAGGATCGCCTAAACTATTAGTCATCATCCTGACTATGTGTACTAAATTTAACTCCACAAATGTCAAACTCACAGTGGCATTACGGGAATCATGGGATCACCAGTGTCAGAGAGATTCATCGTCACCATCTGAGCAAGATGTCGCGGCTGCACAGCCAATAACTGTTCAGATATCTCAGGGTAGGCCGACCGACAGGCTGACATTAGACCCACGACACTCGTTAGAAAGAACATCGCCGTCTTCCTTCTTCGTGCCATCTTCCTGTTGTAAACAAATCTGTCAGATTTCTTGCTAAATGTGACCTGGTGGCACACAATTTAGCCGAGCCAGGCAGAAATGGCCTCCTTTTGCATTCGGTGGAAATGATTGATTGATGGAAAAAAAAAATCAAAATATAGTCAATTGGACGTGTTTTGGTGCTCGTGGAGGAAAAGTTCATAAGTCGTCTTTGTTATTAGCCCTTCCTCTGACCTCATCTACCTTTTCTGCTCTTATCTATCCCCAGTTCATTTCCCCACTGCCCATCATTGCTATAACAGTATATTAAAAGAAAGTCTAAATCAACAAGGTGTTTCTGACTGCTTTAACCTAGTAAATCGTAAAAGCCTGCCAGCGTCCGAGGCTGTGAAATCCCAAACATGTCAGCCTCACAAAGAGAAATATTACCGCTTGGAGCTAAATCCCAACATTCAGATCAAACGCTGTCATTAAACTGTTCATTAGAAAATTCTAATGCACGCTGGAGATCGATAAAAAGGCCCTGCATTACTGTAGCAAGTGCTCCTGCTATTAAGTGCTTTCTTAGACGCATTTAATCACTCCGCAACGTAAGTGCCTCTTTGGTCAAAGTTTGCATTAAAATAACCCGAGTGGAGGGGAAAGAGCATTTCCCTGAAACAGACAGCGACCACAAACTTGAGTGCTGAAGAAGGCGAGCTTTCTCCACAGTCCTCGCTGTTCTAATAATGCTTTAATGACAGATTGCTGATTTCTATCAAGGAAACTAAAAGCAACGCCATCTCAGGCATTTTACCTCCCAGATTTGAGCTCGCTGCCCCCCTGATGAGCTCGATTTCATGCCTCATCCGGCCCGGAGAAAATGTATAGCTTCCTTAGTTACAAGCTGCCTCCACTCTCCTCCTCGCAGTCCGCCCTCCGCTTTGTGTGAGAGTAGGCTATTCATTGACCCTGTAGTAGTGCTTTGACCTTTTTTATGCTCACACTTTTCGACCTCCTGCCATTTAAAGACTGGATCGGCGACAATATCCGACCGCAATCGAGACGTATGTGATGGCCACACAAACGGCGCATTCACACTGAACCTGTTTGGGACAGTCCATACAAACTGGTGTATCGGCCTTGGGTTCAGTTCATTTCGGCTAGTGTGAGCGCAGTTATTTGAACTCCGGATATGGACCAAACAGCAACGCAAGACCAGCTCAAAAAGTTGACTTTTTCAAAGCCATAGTCTGTCCGAAATAGTGGATATATTGGTACTGTAAATAAATATATGCTTTTAATGCTCATTTAATAAGCTAAAACAAAGGCCAGCGATTGTTGATCAGTAAGATATGTTAAAGGAACTAATAGAAATCAAGGTCATGGGCAGGTCAGGACAGGAGTGATGCTGAAGGGCAGATCAACAAGCCAGTCCAGTTAAAGGTTGAGACATCGGTGGACCAATCCAGAAGAAGAACACATTCATGTACATTCAGCTCTGTATAACATAAAAGACTGGGTCAGGGACAGATAGGTTGTCAGACTTCGTGAACTGACCCGCATTCTGTTGCTTGTCAGGGAAAGGAAGATCTAGACCCAGAGCTCTGTAAGCTTTATTCATTTACTGCTTAATAAATACATTGATTAATTACCGATCATCTTCTCTTATTGCTTCATTAAAAGAATACGCAGGACTCGGCTGACACATACACTGAATTGAAGGTAGAGCAGCCAAGTCAAACAGTACACTTGTTTTCCCATTGTTCGGACATGTAAAAACACTTAAAAGGAACCTAAATGCATCGCAAAAAGCCACGTGAGGATGCTCATTCAACTCAATGGTTAAATGTCGAAAGCAGACACAGGACGAAGCTTCAATCTGCCAAAAAGCCCAGACTGCAGAGCACGACTTGTAGTCGCACCTGAGTATGATTATGTGTCCAGAATTCTCAAATAAACAGTACGAAGGGGGGTGAAATCAACCAGAGAGTCTGATGCAACCGGAACAGCCAACACAGCACGAAAACAACCCAAGTAAACAGGGTTTGTTTGTAGCACGGCTTTGGGATATTTGTGATTTTAGCGTGATTTAGAAAAGCTAAACCACATTTATTTGATCCATGCGCTGACTGTGGCAAACCGAAAGGAAACTATCTTTTGTAAGTTCAACTGGTAACCTGACCAGTTTCCTGAGCTTCACGTGACATCTTCAAATGAGTATTTCTGTTCAGCCAACAGATGATTATCACAGTGCGACGCTGAGGACACCAAAACCGTCCGACGAATGATTTACCTGTCCAGTCGTGACGTTTTGTTTGTTGGTCTGAAACGAAACGGCCCGAAGCTAAAACGCGGATGTATCTCTTCTCTTTGGTTCCAGACTGAGTTACCTGAAGTGAAGGTGTGACAGCGACCTGGGCATGCAGTAGACTTACTGTGACAGACAGAGTCGCTGGTCGGCGTGCACTCAGCCACCAGCGTCTCGGTGTCCTCTTCACACATGGTGCAGGGCAGGCAGGGGTCGAGGGAGCTCTCCCGGTCAGAGAAGGTATCGTCCTCGCACTCCTCACACACCGTGTCGTGACTGTGTTCGCAGTGCGCGTACACGCCCTGACCTGCCGGGCACACCGTACACGGCGCACACTGGCCTGATACGGCGTCGAAGTAATAGTTGTAGTTGCAGATGCAGATGGCGTTGTTGGAGTCGGTGCAGGGCGTTTCCATCCGCATGAGGCCGGTGCACTCGGTGCAGGGCTGACACTGCTCCGTCAGACTGTAGCTCTCTGAGAAGGTCTCACCTGCAGATGAGAGGACAGGTCGAAGGGGATGAGACACAAGAGCGAGAGCAGGGAGGGAAACATGAGAAGGGGCAAAGAGTAGAAGAAGGTTAGAAGATGGAGGGAGCAGGATATAAGAGGAGATAAACAGGAGGATAAACAGTGAGTCTAATGACATTAATCATGTTTACTGCACATTCATTAGAAGGGAGGACACATTGATCCGCCGGGCTCTTAGTGATTTGTGCTCCGGGACAAGAAAGGTGCTCTTGTTGGGGAGCGAGTCAAAAGCTGCTGTGCTCATTACGATATCGATCCCGGTGTGTTTGTGCTGCGCCGAGTAAACTGCTTTAATCTCCGAGTGAGGTGCAGGTGCATCGACGCCCTCACACTGATGAAGAGATGATGAAAAAAAAGCTGTGTTTAAAAGCGATCAGGAGATCACTCGGGGCATATTTAAAGGCTTTAGAGGGATTTAACGAGTCATTCTGTCAGAGGGGCTTTTCTTTGACTGCATGAATACATTTCTTTAATTTGCTTTACTTCATTACTTCACCCCAAAATTTCTGATGAGCAAAACATGAATCAAACAGAGTTTGAAAAATGCGTTCATCCTTCTCTCAACGCTGCTTCGGACTTCGACGCATGTCACTCTGCGAAATTGACTCGCAAATCAATGCATTTTAAAGAACAACTCCGCTGCATTAAATTGATTTTTTTTAAGCGGGAGAGATAGCGGACTACGGTGTCGAACATAATGAGCTAAAAGCTGTGCTGACTAATTGCCTGCTTCTTTTCAATTACTTCAAACATTTCAGATTTGCTCTCAGGAACGCTTCCATCAGGAGGATTCGGCAGAGAGTTCATCACTGAGGAAGCGATGACCTCAAATTAGCTTGTTCGTACACTGAGAGTTCCTAGGGGCACAAAGTAATCTATTAATATTGCATGGTTATATAGAATTATTTTCAGATATAATTGGACGCCTGCTGAATTATGCATACGGAGAGAGAGGAGGGACGTCTGTAAGTGTGTGTGTGTGTGTGTGTGTGTGTGTGTGTGTGTGTGTGTGTGTCATACGAGTGTGTTTTAGTGGTTGAATTAGATGGGAGTGGAGTAGGGCGGCTGAAACAAAAAAAAAGAGCTCAGACTCGCAGCTTCACTGTTCTCCAAATCCCATTTTCCTTTTTTTTTTTTGCGCCGTACTTAACACGAGAGGTCACCTTGCGAGAGCTGCGGTTCAGACAGAAGCGACACAATGGCCCCTTTTTCCAACATGCGCTGGCTCGACTCGATTCAGCTGACTCTGCATATCAGCGAGGAAGCTGCCCACATGACGTCGCATCTTTAATTGATGACGCGCTTGTCTTGAGATGATACGGCCCCCATTTAATGCTATTAACTGTAGCGAGGGGAAAATCTTGTCGGTGGCCAGCTACTTATCATGGATTTTCAGGCTGCAGTAATAATTTTTTCTTGGCACTCATGGAAAGCAGAGATGAAGCGATGAATTCTACAAGAGGAAGGAATGATGAGTCCATGTGACATCCCTCTGTCCGTCTGAAACGCTCTGTTTTAGCTCCTGTCTTTTTCAGGCTCCACCTACTTTAAACCCAGTCTGCTCTGATTGGTCACCTCACACACATCTGAGCCAGCACTGCTCACTGTGTTTCAGCTTGCAGTAAACTTCACTTTTACTGTGAATATAGACATTAATCATGCAAATGCATGATGATGATGTGTGATGTCAATAAGATTTCTGATGAGGCGTTTCAGGAGCAGTGTTTTCTGTGGGAGAAAAGAGCTCCCACTGATATGGAGTTTGGTCTTTTTAACTTCAAAGACCTTTTACATGCAAAATGACATTAATAACACATGGAAGGAAAGGAACACTAAAATAGAAAAAGATCGTATGTACATCATATTGTCTGATCAAGTGTCTTCCTTAGGGACCAGCGTCTTCCATTTGTCCAAAAACGCTGAGCAGTTTACTCGTCGCCACATATAAACAGCGGCACAGGCCTGGCGGAGTGCAGCAGGAAGTTTAGCATCCATCCATCCAGAACAAACACTTCGCACAATGAGATTATGAGACAAGAATGCATGACCACACAGCTTTGTAAACTCTGAAATCAACACCAGAGGCTGCATGTTTCACTCTCGACTTTAAAAAAAAATGAAGCACACAGCAAGTGAACACTGGTTTTAAACTCCCCTCGGTGGTTAAACGCTCCCTACAGTGAGATTAATCTTCGAGACTGGGTGTGACTGTAAATAGAGCCACATGGATGTGTGGGACGCTTGTGCAACTCTTATCTGCATATGCATATGTCTGAGTGTGTGTGTGTGTGTGTGTGTGTGTGTGTGTCTGTGTGTTTTTCTTGAGAAGTGCTTAGTGGGTGTCGCGTTGAGCAACAGCATATTGTCAGTGTGAAAAAAGCCCCTCAGCAATGTCCCGGCGCTGGCTTTGCTCTGTAAGTAAACACTGGCACTGACTGAAGCTCTAAACACCTTGTAAACAGCCGCACAGCTACGCAGCCGTGAGATGAAGGCTGTCACATTATACGAGCGGGCGGAGCAGACGGAGGTAATGATTCAGAGACAGGTAGGGAGGGAGGCAGAAAGAGTGATCAGGCAGTGTGTCGCTCGATTCGCTTGGAGGAAGCGTCCAGGGTGGTCTCGTGAGTTCGACCTGAGTCCCGAAAACATGATTGAGGGATCAAAGTGCTGACGACTGGAAGGGGAAACGTGAGCGGAAATTAGGTACGTTTCCTTCTTGGAGTGACAAACACAATCATATTTTTTTTACTTTATCTATCTGTCATCCCCCCTCGCTCTTATTACCATCCGGACGCAGGAGCATTGGGGAAGAGAGCGACACTGACTGAGCGATCCAGAGCCCGACGAGTAACAGACCTCTGAGCTGAGCGATCATTTGAATTTGTGAGCTCGAAGCTCTTTGTTTTTCTTTGCAGTCAGGCTCAACCGGGAAAAGCTCTCCTCATTCATTTCAATTATCCCACGGCGGCGCAGGCTTCCCCGCTAATTTTAACTCGCATGCATGAGCCCCCTTCTGCGCTCCTTGTGTGTAAACACACCTAAACGCGACCAGATGCACTGGAGGAAGTGTGCATGTGTGCAGCCTTTTGGGAGCTAAAAAAAGAAAGTTAAAAAAGGCCGTCAGGAATCAGCTGGAGAGTAACCTCTTTAATAAAATATGATCTTTTGTCTAATTGTCCCCACTTGAGCGATGACCTTTTTTTTTTTTTTTTTTCCATGTCCGGCAGTAAAAATGAACATTGCTAAAGGGAGGCGTGGCTGTGTACTGCGGTGGGGGACGATGCACTTAAAATGTGCCACATCAGCCCTTGAAGACCCCCCTCCGAACACTCCCCCATTAGTGTCATCAATAATGTAGCTCTGGACGGCCTTGAAACTGCCCGATGATCTCCACAATCAGCACTTTAGGTGTAAGCTTTTAGTGAGGGTGGCGTGTCCGGGTCCACGTTTCAGCAAAGAGACACCGTTTTTCCCCCGACCTTTTGCTGACTGCGGATAAATTACCAAATGTTTGAAATGCTGCGAGACAGATTTATTTGCGTTTTGGAACATGAAACATTTTTGTGTGTAATTATCGCCCCGCTTCATTGGTCCACTTAGCTTCCCCTCCTGATTTGAAACAGGTGTTCAGCGCTTTTATTAAAAGGGACCAACGGAGGTGAGCTATAATTTAACAATCAACAGTTTGTCTTGCATTCCGCGCTTTTTTTTTTCTTTTTTTTTTTAAGCCGTGCAAAGGTGAAGGAGCTTCCTACATTGCCACAGAGGGGGAAAAAAAAAATCTCCATTTCCCCTCTCCTCATCCCTCGTGATCCAGCGCTGGAAGCGGCTGTCGATGCTCTTGTTTCAGCCTTCGCCAGACGAGGCTGTGATTCCACTTTCCTTCCTCCTTCAAATCCCCAGTGAGCCGCGCTTCCAGTCGGCCAGCGGGGCTCTCCTTAAACGCTACGTTGACTCCTGTGCCTTTTTTTTTTTTTTTCTCTCTCTCAGATCTTCAGTGGGTTTGCAGAGCAGGTTTTTCTGAATGGTTCACTAAGTGAGGCCGGTCTCGTCTCCCATGACAGCAGAGAAAAGTGGAGGAGACTGATAAATATTTCAGGGCTGCTGACGCTGGCAGTCATCCCAAGTCGGGATCGGGAGGCCGTGAAGATGCGGGGGGGGTGGGTGCACTGACAGGAAGTGGGGTCATGGTAAATAAAGATTCACCCATATTTACCATGAAACAGGAAATGGATGTGTTGAATTTGACTCTTCAATTATTCATTTCTGCACTTTAGAAAAGATGTATTTATAGGTGTAGTTTTTCCAGGTGAGGTCAGCGTTTCTCCGTATTATTCCCACCTCAGCCTTATTTTAGCGCCGTGTGCTCCCGTGAGCCTCGGGTACGTTAAGATTTTATCCGGCGACGCGAGAAACAACATTGAAGCCGATGAAAATGCATCCGCGCCGGAAATTAAGCGCAACCTCCCGGGGTATTTGAGCTTAATCGTCGAGTGTTTATCAGCGGTGAATACAGTTCCCGTACTGCTGAGCTGAGATAATTGTTCACTGTTAGACGCACAATAGGCTTTTCAGTATGGTTTAATTAGCTGGATCAAATGAGTAAAGATGCACTGATGTAACAGTATGCATGATGAATGAGCAGATCGTGCCCTTTGGTGCCTGGCTCTCTAATACCGTTTTATCTGCTAATACAGACGATGAGTCATACTGTAGCAACAGGGAGGAGGAGGAGGAGGAGGAGGAGGGAGGGATGCTGCGTGAGGAAGAGAGGAGACACGACAAGAGTTGGTGGGATTCACTCTGGCGGAGGGGCGAGCGAGGAGAAAAATAAATACTCATCAGAAGTGCAGTCCTGAGGGCCTGGCCCACATTAAAGCGGTTATACCATCCTCGCATTGTCTGCCGCTGTTTACGGCAGCAGTATGAAGAGAGAATATGACGTCAAACCCGAGATAAAGTCCAGACGCTCGTGGAGCGGCGACGTGCTCCTCTACAGACTCCAGACGCCAATACTCCACTCAGCCTGCTTCCTGCTGCCAACGTTTGATGGCGACTATTAATTACCCCGCTCGTTCGCTGCTCGCCTACGTCACCAGAAGTCCAATTTCGTTTTCTTAATTTCTTTTATTTCACTGTGCACGAAACCCCCCTTTTTTTTTGTTGCAATTTCACGCTCCACCTTTTCTCACATCGACTTTGTTTGACAGAGAGAAACTGACTCGCGGTACCTTCATTTTTTTTTTTTTTTACCCTGTGGCACTGTCGTGCTCGCCGTGTGGAGAATTGGCTCCCTGCCCCCCCTGTTACCCGTTGCTACAGCTCCTGAAATTCCTCGAGGTGGAAGAATCAAAAACTTCAAAAGGACAGTGAAATCAGCCAGACTTGGGGTTCTTAACAACACGACACAACACAACACAACACAACACAGAGATTAGCATCTGTCGAACAACAGAGCCACAAGCTCGAGTATAATCGCTCCTCCAGAATCTAATAATTTCAGCCCTTGTTTGCGTCCACCATCTTGCTGGAGTTTACATGTGTTCTCTTAATGAGTTAATGCAATCAGTCAGTGTTCGACAGATGGTTTCTGGTGTGCGTCGCTCTGTCGCTGCCACAATGAGCGTGTGGATGTGCTTTTTAAAAAGGTAATCCTCAGCTCCTCCTGAACTCCGCAGCGGCTGCTTGTGACCTATACTTCGGCGGTTACTTAGCACCCTGACATCTTTAAAGGGCAAAAAGAGCCGCAGGAGCGTGACGCAGAAAGACCCCCGAATCAAGAGCAACACATTAGTTTGCAGCAATGCCTCCTCTTCTTCTTTCTCCTCTCCTTCTTCTTCTTCTTCTTCTTCTTCTTCTTCCTCTTCTTCTTCTTCTTCTTCTTCTTCTTCTTCTTCTTCTCCGTGATGTTGCGGTGTTGGCAGCCCTCCCAGCTCTGGTCTGTAGAGCAAGTGCTAATGGTTCGCAGCCTGAGCCGAGCTGCAACACATTTGGAGCCACTTACACCATCAAACATGCGGAGCCCTGCCTTATTTCTCGGGAAAATTGATAAAGGCAAAGCAGACACTTCATACAAATGAGGAAATTGGACAGTGGGAGTTTGTTTTGGCCCTGACGTCCTTTCTGTTTGGAGTTCAGCGCCCGAGCTACCATTAAAAGCACCCAAAATGAAGTGAATTTATAAATAAAGATGATGTAAGTGCAGAGACGCTGCACTAATCGGGGGCTTGGAGTGTGTGTGTAATGCGGATGGTGACATGGAGTTTGCAGCTGTGCATCACTCACATGTGTTTATACTGTATTTGATTGTCTCCAGATTGATCTTAATCCTCTTACATTTGACAGGAAGTGGATTTTTTGTTTTTTGTTTTTTGCTTTTTTTGTTTTTGCAGAGTTTTAGCATTTTAGTGTTAAAACCTTTTCCAGCGTGTTAAATAAAAACACATTTCGACCTGATGGAGAACAGATTGAAGGCAGCAGGAACCACGTCGGAACAGCCAAGGATGAAAAGTTTGGTTTGTTGGCAGATGTTACGCTTGTAGAAAAAGCTGTTGTTCAGCGTTTTGAACACCACAAATGGAGACGGCAAATATCCCAAAACCTCTGAGCATAAAACTGATGTGAGGAAACAGAAAATGTTTTACCTCCTAATTCTAATATGGCACCTGTTATAAGTTGTAACATGCCAAGTAATAAGTCCTAAATCTTATCTGTCCCTATGAAAAGTGGGAAACAGAGGTGATGACATTTCACTTATTTCCAAAATAGAAGAACTTGTTTCCAAGATTTTCACCCAGCAAGGTTTCTACCGTTTTATAATCTTATACTAAAGTGTGGAGAACAAAATAGATATTTTGAGCTGACAATGAGACTGAGGAACTTCAGTGTTTTATGTCCCGCTCAATGTAAAACATCTTGAAAGGCTTAAAGGAGCTAAAACAGAGACAGAGCAGAGCTGCAGAACTGGACAGCATGAGAAAGTGATGATTCTCCTTTGAATGATATTGGCAAAGAAACTTTAATGTCACATTGCAACTATCTAAATAACATATTATACCAGTGGTTACTGTAACACACGGATTGTGTTCCAGACACTTTACAGGCCCGTTTAAGAGGGAATCCTACGGCAGTTTTCATAACCTGACAACCCAGAAGCTGTTTATATTCTCTGACCTGTAAAGCATCATTCCATGACTTATAAACTTTTTATTAAGTCATTTGATGTGAGGGTTAGATGATATAAACAATATTAAATGTCTACTCACTGTCCAAACACTGGGCACAGACGGTCTGCGTGGCGCCGCATTTCTTCACCACTCCCTCTCCGGGTGGACACTCCTGGCAGCACTCCCCGCTGGAGGTGAACTGGCCGGTCTCACAGGGGAGCTCCACGGCCCGCTCCGTCTTCGACGCCAACGCTAAGGCCACCTGGCACAGCGGGACAGCAGGAGAGTACATGAGAGAGGGAGCAAACTTTCACACATGTACAAACACACACACACACACACACACATTCGCAGGGCGGCTGCGACTCGAACATACACAGCAAAACAAATTGATGAAAATTGCTGCCAGGTGTCCAACCTGTTCCTTAAATCCAAGCGCTATCGGGACTCATCATAAATCATGTTGTCTCCACCAACATTAGACACACTTTGAGCGAGGCCGTCGTCTAAACTGCCCTAATAGCTCCCCTGAAGGCACATCAGCTCTAATAGTAAACTTATGACACGCTCCAGCCGAGGCAGTAACCGTAAAATCGTGTGTGCACGGCATTATACACATGCCTCTCCTAATTAGTGTCCAAAGGTGAGAGTGGCTGTGAATGTCCACCTCTGCTTCCGACCTGTGCTGACACACACACACACACACACACACACACACACACACACACACACACACACACACACACACCTTTTCCTCTATACTTGTGGGGAACCTAATGCATTCATTATCACCTAATTCCTGACTTTTTTCTTTTTTAAATGCACACCTGAGCCTAAATCTAAGTGGAACTGTAAGCCTAAATGATAAAAGAAAGTCTTGAAGTTATAAAGTTACATGTCCACATCTTTTTTGATACGGTGACCGCCCACACAAGGCTGTGGTTTCAAAAACACCAGCAGAGCTCATGCGGAAAACAAAGTGATCTGCTCAGGCCTGTGACAGCTGACCAATCAGAGCAGACTTGGCTTTTGACAAGTTTTTTGCTCGTTTAAGCATGTGAACATACTGGCAGGATATTTTATAGTTTAAAAATTAACTTTATTATCTCAAGTGCACTGAAACAATAAACCTCGCAGAGAATCTAATACTTATAAATGACCCCAAGCATCGTTTATCTCTTCTGCGTTCTTTCATAAAGGCCAATATCGTCGACGTATACGCTGATATATCAATGTGGGCCAATATCTACCAAAAATATCAGCCACCAGATATATCGGTCAGGCTCTAAAAGTAGTGAGGACTTGACTTATCCTAACTTCAGTCTAAAGAACAGTTTAATGTTTTCATTTGTAGGGACTTTCTTCACTCTCACGTCTGAGTTGTTCACGAGTCTGACTCCTATGTCACATGTCAATCCTGTGTTTTTATCTTGCAGCCACTGTATTGTTAATTAATTTGCTGCATGTTTTCTCTTCCTGCCTGACACTTAAGTAATAACATAACATTATATGGTTTGAGCGTCTCAGATCATTCACAGTTTGCTCCTCCCTCGTCCCCTCTAATCGCTCTAATCTACTCCAGTTATCTCCCTCACCCTCCTTCCTCTTGTTGCGTTTTCTCGGTCCTCTCTGATCGCAGAGCCACTGGCGAAAGAACTGAGGCTTGTTCCAGTGGTTTTTTTTTTTTTTTTTGTATACAACAGAAAAAAGGAATTCATGCGCTGACGTTTCAGAACAAAGAAAATCATTCTGTTGAAACACTTTCATGTCCTGTGGCTTTTATTATGCAACGACAGAAAAACGCTCATTTCCACTTTAATTCACATTTGCTGAGGCGTCAATTCAATCTTGTCTGTCTGTCCTCCCCCCTCGTCCGTCGCTCCCCTCCCCTCCCTTCTCCGCCGTCCCTGCTTTCATTCAGAAACAGATGTACTGAGCAGCAAGCTCTCACTCTCACTCTCATTCGTCTTGCTCACCGCTTCCCTCCTCTCTGCCTTCCACTTTTCTGCTCTCAGTGTGTGTATTTTTTTTTTTTGCATTTCTCCCGACTCCCTTCAACCTGTTCTCCTCGCATTTCTGCACGAATCTCCATGCGTTTTGTCAGCGTTAATGTCACGTATGTCGTCTGCAAAAGTGAACTTTGGACGCAGCCCGCAACCTCGAGAGGGTTCCCTCTCAATTCTGCGGGGGGGGGGAGGATTCATGTCCCTGACTCCTGCACCAACTCCCTTTTCCTGTGACATCTCCCTGGAATATCACTCAGCTCAAATACAGATGAACAGCGAGATCAGCAGCAGCAGCAGGAGGAGGCATCACACACACACACACAAAAAAAAGACGTACAGTCACCCAGCTGTGATATGCTTGCTTTGTATTCTCCCCCAAATTTCATGGTCAATTTGTGAGTTTATTTCTAAATTTAATTCTACCAAAGTGCAGCCGACCGTCGCCACCCTTCCAACCAGCTGTCATAACAGGGTGTCCCCTCACATCCAGGGCTGTTCACGTGACGACTGAGCTGTGCACGGCCCAATTAGACCAGCTGCTGTGGGCATACCGGAGCCCTCCGCTCCGCCATAAATCAACTTTGTTTCAACACCATCAGATCAGAAAAGAGCCTCGTTTGTGTTTACAAAAAAAAAACAAAACAGCCAAACAACGCTGGATAAGAACTTAATGAATCAATTAACTGTCCCATAAGCCGCAGCATCTTTATCTCCCTGGTTTAAATGTTAATGCTGTTAAAAGTCTGAGCCCAGGCGCCCTATCAGCTGGACGCACTGAAGCGAGGAATCTCAATTTTTTTTTTTTCCAGAAACTAATCCGAGCGCGGCTGTGTTAACTTTTCCTCCCTGGATGAGAACCAAGAAAGGAGGCGAGTGCCACATGCATTTTTAAATACAGCAGGGAAAAAAGTGGCGCATTGGTCCTTTAATAGGACTATTTTTTTTTTTCCTTCTTTTTCTTTTTAAGAGGGAAACACCACAGAGCTGACACAGTCTGCATTTGAAACCCCCTGCTCATGATATCAGAGGCATCAGAAATGGGATGAAGAGGCTCTGGAGTCAAGAACTCAAAACACAAAAGTCCCAGAAAGATTATCAGGCAGCACAGTGACAGAGTGAGCTCCACAGGGGACACTGAAGGCAGCACATAGAAAACATCAGGGAAATTAAATTAATATCGCAAAGTGTCTAATGGAGCAGCGTGCACAGTCAGCACAGTGCAGACTACTCACCAGAGCGCACACCATCACCAGAGATAAGGTAGTAGTCATCCTGCGTCGCCTGCTGGAGTCGCATAAAACAAATGTTGTGCGGAGAAGGCAGCGCTATGTGGAGGAGGAGGTGGAGGAGATGGAGGAGGTGGAGGAGAGCCGCTCAGCAGGAGTGCTCATTTTAATCCCAGCGATGTTTTTTGGTTTTTTTTTGGTTTGGTTTTTTGGTTTTTTTTATCAATGAGTCCGCACCATCACGCGTCGCAGCCCGGCCGGGACCCTCTGGACTGGAGTCAGATGCGACTGTCGGTGCAGCTTCAGCAGCACCACCACACAGCAGCTCACAGAGAGGAGGAGGAGGAGGAAGAAGAAGAAGAGGAAGAGGAGGAGGAGGAGACCGTCCTGTCCGGAGTGCTGCTCAGCTGCAAGTGCACTGCGGAGGAGGAGGCGTGAGGAGCGAAGAAGAAGAAGAAGAAGAAGAAGAGGGGGCACGTCCACCCTCCGGTTTATTACCCCTGATACTCCCGCAGTGACACCATACAACCTGCTCCTCTCTCTCTCTCTCTCTCTCTCTCTCTCTCTCTCTCTCTCTCTCTCTCTCGCTCGTGCGCTAGTCTCACGTGAGGTCCGGTCCGGTCCGGTCCGGTCCAGAAGAAGTGACATAAACATGATTTCTACAATGTATTGTTCTACATCAGTGTCGGACACATCAGCTCCACTTCTGTTAATGTAGAAACAATCCGTGTTCATGCGCTCTGAGATGAAAAACTCAAAGACTCGACACATGAACGTCTTGCTGTGGTGAGTCATAGAGAGAAATTAATAAATGATCACATAAAAAAGTTAAGTCAACCCTCCTCCCGTAACTATGACTTTTCAATCTTATATTCATTAAATGTCATCATTTTTTATATTTTTCTATATATATATATGTATTTCATTTTGACTTTTATCTTAAATCACGTTTTATCTTTTCTTATAATTTCGACCTTGTGTTTTTTTCATCTCATAGTTATGACTTCATATTTGATAATTTCGGTATTTATCTCATAAGCTATTTTCAGGTCATAATTGACTTTCTTTGTTATAACTTATACACTTTCAATTTTTTTATCTTCAAATTGTCTTTTTTTAAAGCTAAACTTTACTTGCTATTTTAATTTTTTTCTTTTGTATCACATAATAATGACTTCTCTTCACAATTCCGACTTTCTATCTCGTAATCATCACTTTGTAGCTCACATTTATCATTTCTGTTTTTCAGAAAGTTTGACTTTTTATCTCATAATCATGACTTTCAATCTCTTTTTTTTTTTTCAGAGTTACCATGGGAACATGTGTTCATCAAGCTTAGTTTTCACCTTCTTTTTTTCTTTTACTGGCAGAAATGTGCCTCCATACGACAGTCCATTGTTCTATGTGGACAAACTGGACTTGTCTGTACAGTGCTCCTCACCTCCACCTGATCCAACACCTTTGGGATCAGCTGAAACCTGGACTCTGAGCTCGGTCTTATCCTCCAAACATCGGAGGCTGACCTCACTAATCCCTGCAGCTGGGCTCCAAAATCTGGCGGACATCCTGTAGTCAGTGGTTGTTACAGCGGCAGATAACAAGAACTACATGTCCAACAATCACATATGAGTGTAATGTTAGTGTGTCTACATATATTTGGCAGTATGGTGTCCACCTCTGTCACCTAGTCTAAAGTAACTGCTCTTGAGACTTTGCCAAAAGCTGCTCTGGGTTCATTTTTATCTACGTGTGTTTCTAATATTGTTTTATTCTTCACATACGCAAATAAGGAGGTCAAAACATTAGAAACACCTTTGCATCAACACAAGAGACCACCGCAAAGCAGAGCCACAGAGCCTGCCCTGAGAACTGGGTCGGCACACACACATCTGAAGAAACCTCAGGGACTGCAGGGATCACAGGTGTTTCCTATTTTTCTATTGATCTGCTCTTTTATCCTCTATGTCTGTTGTGAGATGCGTCATACTTCTCGAATTAGCTCTGTGACTTTACGGCACAAAAGCCTGCGTGTCTGAGCTAATTACCAAGCTGCATCTAAGTCCAAACATGTTACACACTACAAGGTGCATTATGATCATGTGCCACAGGAGGGCGCCTCGGCTGAGCTCAGATCAGCAGCAGCAGCACACTCAGGTTGTGTGTGATGATCTCGAGCTTAACAATGAAGGATGAGGTTGTTCCTCCATAGAGAGGAGTCACTTCATCATGAAAGAAAAGGCTTCATTTTTACAGAGGTTCAGTGTGTCACTTTATCATAATAAGACCGTACAACAAAAAGATATATAAGTGGATGATCAAATAATTACAAAAATTATAAAAGGTGGGGTGCAGAGGATGAAAATGAAAGAAGCTGCTCTGGAGTCTGTTGGTGCAGCAGTGGTGACTCCTGTACCGCTTGTCAAGTGCAGCCCAGTCACCAGCAACCACAGTTCAGTTTCTACATTTATAAGTGTGTGACACCTCTGGATTTTTTTTTTCTCAAGACAATTTCCAGCCCGGGTTTGTGGTGACACAAACGTACATTATTGGCAAGAAGTTGCAACGTCTCCATCTGTGATGGCGACGACCAAAACAGGTGTGTTAAGCCAGAACATGATCGTTTCTGAACGCGAACCTAGTGTTTTTTTTAATTCCCGAACCTAATCAGTTTATTAGCACAGTGGTGTCACAACATAAAATACAGAACTGAACCTAAAGAAAGTTACAACATATTGATGTATTTTAGTGACACATCTCGTGCCGATTTTGTTTCCAGTCAAGATGCTTTCTATCG
This sequence comes from Acanthopagrus latus, assembly GCF_904848185.1. Taxonomy (NCBI): domain Eukaryota; kingdom Metazoa; phylum Chordata; class Actinopteri; order Spariformes; family Sparidae; genus Acanthopagrus; species Acanthopagrus latus. The sequence continues at coordinate 16,217,667 of NC_051061.1, forward strand.
GTGTACAGCGTTTTCCAGTAAAGACTTTTGTTTGTTTGTGATGATTAAATAATGTTCTACTGTTTTTCACGACATCATTGTTGTGTAGTATTTTCAGAAACCTTCCAAACTTGTTGACGTCTGTTGAAGTTTGAGTCACATCTATCCATTAAGTGCTGCCTGTCGCATCACGGGTGTTTTGGGGGTTTTTTTGTTTTGTTTTGGGTTTTTTTTTGCCTTCGCTGTCAAGTGATACTAAATTTGGAGCGAGCCACTCCAAAACCACTAATGCACGTCTCAGCATTGTAATTGTGTTTGTTGCTCACCAAGGTACTTAGCCTTTACACTTAAAGGAAAAAACCAGTGTTGATGGATATTGATCCAAGACAATGTGACGATGAGCAGTCACCAAAAAAAAAAAAAAAAAAATGGATGGCTTTATGTGCGTCCATCCTTTCTCCTGGACCTCCTCCCCGTACGATCCTCCTGACGCCGCCACTTCCTCCTTCTCCGCAGCAGATCGGGGACGCGGAGGCCGATGCCCCTGAAGAATAAACGGCCGCCACAAGGTGATTTAGTTACACTGTTGAGATCCGAATGCGCTCCAGTATTGATCTCGGGACACATCAATTCTCCCACTTCCTACATCCTCCTTTGAGATCACCCCTGCAGCACCTCTGACTAACCCCCATTGTGATGACTCCGACTGCCCTCTTCTCCGTCTGTTAAGTCTTCCTTGATACTGTATTCACAGTCTTATTGTCTCTAATCACCACGGTGGGAGTAAAGCTGCTGTATAGGAGGTCAGTGTTTGGCCCAGAGCGCCAATTCATCCGTCAAATAAAAGCTAATAATTAACATCAACAATCTCCAGCAGCGTTGTTGTTGGATCCAAACAACCGTGTAACAGAGATGTACTACAACTCGGGGCTGAAATGTATCCATCCAGTGGCCAGAAATAGAAAAATGTCCTCTCAATGTGAGCTCTATTAGTAGTGTTATGGATATATGGATATGTGCTGACAGGGCCTTCGGTATTATACATGTATTTTTCTCTGTACATATCACATTTCCAGCCGTGTGATTGGTCAGCGAAAGGAAATGTCATGTCAGCCTGCAAGGTCACTAATAAAATACAATCTTGATGAACGCGGCTCGCCACCCGGCCGGAAGTCATTAGGGCAAATCACTCAGGGGCAGCAACACATGAAATTGCCTGGAGAACAGTTTGTTGTGCGGACATGTTTTTTTTTTTCATTACGGCTTGATGTGACTGTAAGTGCCGATGATGATCCTACATCTGAGATGCACTTTCGCAGCCAGGTGTTGGATGTGAAAACGTCTCCGCCATGAGACATCGTATTTAAAAACCCAACTTGGACTTGTTGATTTGACTTTTCGTTACAGTAGCTCACAGCTGTTGAACTGAGCCACCACATAATAACGGGGAGTAAGTGACAATGGATGTTGATGTGGTGGACTACTGGTCCATCCGTTGTTGCCGTGTTGGTGTTGCTCCTGGAACATCGTAATCAATGTCGTCCAGGACCATCATTTCGACTTGAACTGGAGCAAAATAGCGACAGAAATGACATGTTTAGCGAGCTGCTGCGGTTGAGTGGGCTGAGAAGAGGACTCTCAATCAGCAGACCGAAGATTAAATCCTGTTTAGAACATACACCATTCAAAATTGGTGTTAATTTTGGGATATTGTAGTGTTTTTTCTGTGACATCTGAATATTTCTTTTGGGTTCTGCGAATATTTTTGCTCCCCGACAACAATGTGATACATGTAACTCTACTTTTATTGTGCCCGCATCCCACTATCCCTCACCAGTTCTGAGTTGTGTAGTGTTGTACAGTTCATATGTCATCTTTACACCGAGTCCTCCTTTATTTTCCGTGTCTTTAGAGGTTGTTTTGTTGCAGTTTGGTTTGGTTTAGGGAAGTGAAAATACTTTGGCTAGCTTTAGGAAAACATGGTTTGCATTTAAATTGACCCTTTTCACAACATTAAACACATCTTGGAAAAAAAAATAACCTCTCCCATGTGCAAATTCATCTGGTCCTTTTTCCCAAAGCTGAACTAAACTGTGACATTATAAGAATGCAACTGAAGATATCAGATTACACACAGACTTTCAGCCACCTGTGTCTTATGCATCTATACAGTATTTGCCCACTTGAGAATTAAGTGAAATATTGTTCGTTAGCTAACTGTGACACTTTAGCCATGTGACTGTCACAAATAAGCAGTGGTGTTTGTAGGTTACTATGAAGCTAGTTATGCAGTGTCATTAGCATCAAATCATTTAGCTGACGTCTGACGAGCGGTGGATGAACGTACATGATGTCTTATGTCACTAATAAAGCAATGTTTTTAATTTATGAATCATATGATAAACTTGGCTGATAGAATGAAGTTGATAAATGGAATATGGCCTTGTGATAAAATCAAGATTGCCACAGTAACAGAAGACAAACCATTCAGCTGCAGACGACGTACCGATTGTGTCTGTTAACGTACGCCTGAACGACACATGCGTTAGTGTGTAGAACCTCCTGTGTGAACTAAATGTTGATCGCGTGGCGCCGTCACACTCATTCATTGAGTCACTTTTGTGAATCCAGTTTCTTTTGTTAGTGCACGGATTTATTTTTACAATGCTTTTTGTGCACAAAGGCGGACTTCTTGTCTTCAACCTTTATTCGACTTTCTTATGCTGTGTGAAGTCTGTGCTTCACTTACTTCTGAGCCACGTAAAAGACTCATTTCCATCTCTTTGTGATGGGCAATAAAGTGTGTTCTGATTGTGTTTCAGATTCTTAAAAAAGAGCCTGTGAATACAATCAAACTTCAGTGTTTTGTTAGATGTAAAAATGCCTGCAGAACGGTCCACAGCGCTCGGTATTCAGACAGACACACTTTGTTTAGGCTCTGTACTGCAGCACAATGCATTTGAAATGAATCAAAGGCAGAGGGTGAAGTAATGACTTTCAGCTTAAAGGGTCTTTGAAGGTTCTCGTACCCACGTCGGATTGAACGTTGCGGGAATTGCGCAACTTTATATACATATTGCCTCTAATTTATCCTCCAATTTAGGCGCACGCAGCCTAAAATTAAAGATACAAAAGGTCAGCATTTATCCTGATTGGACAGACTTTCCGTGGCTCAGCTGAGGGATTCCTTTCGGCCGTGCATGTAAAAAGAGCAGAGATGTCGTCCACATGCTGAGAGCTGGAGTAAGACGGACACCGTCCAGGTTAACACTCCAGGTTAAAAGCGTGGCTTGAGATCTAAAGGAAAACCTTGAGGAATGTATTTTCTTCTCTTTCTAACATATCTCATAGGATATGAAATACAGATGTTTTGCTCTTTAGACACAGTCAAGTTGAGTCGAGACGTGAGGCTCCTCCTTCGGTGTCGACCCCGGGATGGTATTACAACAGTGCCCATGATTTCTTATGTCTGTGTGGTTTGGGTGACAGATTAGAGGCTGATATAAGAGTCGGATGGCCACTGTATAAAGTTATGGCCCAGCATGTGCCGAGGCAGTCGGGAGGGTGGACGCCACATGTTTTCCCGCCGAGTTGGACATCACCTGCGACTGGTTACACATCTGAAAACAAAGAATTACAGTTCCCGTTTAAAACCGATGCGGAGGCGCATTCAGCCATCACAAATCGTTTGCAAATACGAACCACAAAAAAAGGTCCACGCTGAGTGCCGGAGCTGGAGCCAAGTCAGAGCCGTGGGGGGAACATACATTTTCCTCCTGGCAGGCTGTCTTTACGCTGTCATATTCATGGTTGGGATTTTTCTTCCCCCCCTTGGTTAACTTTAACAGTGAGAGATTGCCCCCGTCAACAATGTTAAGATCAAATATCAGAGGTTCAAAGAGGGGAATAAAAGATGGATTCTTAAGCAGATGATCCCATCAGAGTTGTTTAACTGTTCATAGTGTTATTACAGGAGGCGCGGGAAGAGCTTTTTTTGCAGAAGAATGTCCCCTCTTATTCGTGTAAAACAGATACAGTTAAATGCCAGCTGAGCTTCAGTGAACTTCCTCTCAAAATCCCTGGATTATTTTTCAGCCCAGACTTTGGAATAGGTCGGCCAGTGGTCTCTCTCCGTGCCGTGGCTTCCCGACAATGAGCAACATTTCCCGCGGATACGTTTCGTCTGCCAGCGCTTTGCACAAATCTGTGAGCTGGGTTACATGTTCTGAGACGCGCTGCTGTAAGCTCCCTCACTCCGAGCAGCACTGAGTGAATTAGTTGAGCACAAATGAACCCCCCTGCTAATTAGAATAGGTGAGTGATTAAAGACTTCCACTGGGTTTGGATCCACTCCCTAATTTTCCTTTATGTTATTTTCATGTGTTTGTGAAAAGAAAAAAGAAAGACGCTGTCGCCCCTGGGTGATGCACTTCGATGACTCGTGTTTACTCTGCATTTTCAACAGAGCCAATTTTTTTTTTCCTTCTGCTTTCCAAGTTCAAGAGCTATTTATTGGAAACATCGCTCCGGACTAAATCAAAGCAGAGAGGCAAACTGCAAGACTTTTCATCATCTGTTGTTCTCGGATGTTCAAGGAATTGTGGGGGGTTTTTTGGCTGTTTACTCACAACGTGCATTCGCCGGTGAAGGAGCAGCAGAGCCGACCTGCAGCTAAGAGCTCACACCGGACGCCAAGTTGGACGCAGACGCGAGCTTGGAATTCCAGTAAAATAGTTTACCTAAGCACACGAATCTGTAGTAGACACCGAGGAACAGAAATACAAAGTAGGTCCTTGTAGAGTCAGAAATAAAAACTGTGGAAAGTATTAGAACGTGTTAAGGTCTGTTATGTACTGATTACCTCTGGCTCAGGTTGTTATTTTTTTTTCTGAGAAGATGCCCAGTCTAATGATGCGCTCTAGTCAAAGCCTGAGCTCAAAATGTCCAAGTTTAAACGTCCAATTTACACCCTCCAAGTGTTTCAAGTGCACGATACCAAACAAAACAGAGGGGGGAAACAACACATGAGGTTAGTGTCACAACCCCCCCTGCAAAATGACTCGTTTCACTGTCCTGAATGGGGCCATTCGGTACAATACAATTTGGAAAGTCTAGCCGGGTGCTGAACCAAAAGTTCGGTCGACCAAAAACCTCCAACGTGAACGATCTATGGATCACAAAACAAAAGATCTAGGTAGTTTCAGCCCAGGAGACTGAGCTTTTTTGGCTTGGAAACAGCCACCGGGCAGCTTTCATCGGAATGAACAGGACTGTGTCCAGATCTAATGTAAAGTTCTTGGCACTCAAATCAGGTCAGACAGATCCAGCACCTCCCTCAAGGAGCAATACTAAAATCTTTAGTGATCCCCTGATGGTTTTTGTTGCACTGCCATGAAGATAGAATCGCGACATTTCTTGATGAATAGATGAATTGAAAGGGACATTTTAACAACTTCGTTTTTCATCCAGCAGTATCATCATCACTGACTTTTCAGTGAGTCCCAATCCAGCTCCGCTGTACTTTATGTTTAGTGCTAATAAGCATATGCCGCGCATGCTAACGCACTGAACTAAGATGGTGCACATGGTAAACATTATTACTTCTTTATTAGCATTGTCGTTGTGAGCATGTTAGCATGGCAACATTAGCGTTTAGCTCACGGTAGAGATATGCCTGTAAGTGCTCACAGAGCTGCGGCCTCTTCATCTTGATGCCTCGTGTCATTCGTCCCCATTAACAGGCCGAGAGCCGCCCCCAGATCATGACATATGTGACCATTACTAAGACCACGGCTTGTTTTCCATCTTGACACAGTTACATTTGTGCTTTTAGGGCTCAGCAAGCTCATTAAAAATCTGGTTTTGATGACATACAGTATCTCTATTTATGTGTTTCATGTTGGATGTTTTTATTAGAGGTTGTTTTTCCAATCAGGACGACAATATGCTGAGTCAAAAAAAAAAAAAAAAAGTCAATTTACTCCCACACAACTGCACAGCAGATCTCCGGAGTTCCTTTGTTTCCGCACGCAAGAGGAGAGTGCTTTGGAGCAAACCACGCATTTTTCAACCAACTCTCTCACTGGGAGAACAAAAAAGAAAAAAACAATGTCCAGAAATCTGGTGGGTGGTGAGATTACGTCTTCTGAAAGATGAATTTGGGCTAAAACGGATGTGATTGTTCAGGTGGAGAGCAAATGGGAGTCTGGCAAGCATATTAGCAGTAAGTACCTGACTTTGTTTTACTTCTCCTTGCTCATCTCCCCTTTTCCACTCAGCTTTCATGCAGCAAATTTTAAAGTGTTACATTTAAATTACAGGTTCTGCAAAAAGGAGTATGACTGTGATCCACATGTGCGGGATTGACTGTATGTCTTCGGAGCGGCCTGAGGCTCATGTTCTTCGCTCCCTCTGTGTCCGGGCCAGACAGCGATAGGAGGCCACAGAGGTGCAGTAAAGCATCCAGAGTCCAGATTTCAGTCTCGTCGTGTTGCTGACCCAACTCGCGCAGACACTAAACACCAAACCATTCATACCTGACAGAACCAGACACACATCTTCGAGCAGGTGCCTGGACAGCTGTTAAAAAAAAAGAAAGAAAAGAAAAAGAAAAAGAAGAGGAAGTCTACAGTGCTCTTCTTGTTACTGTCTCCACATGGCTGGCGGTCAGAGCGTGCTCGTCCTCGGATCCCCTGCTGTCACAGGTTGTAAACCATGTGACCCGCCCGTCGGAGAAGACGTGACCCTGACGTACCTGGGAACCAGAAGCTGAAAGGTGCAGAGGAGGAACAGTAAAGACAGGTTGTGTTTACACAGGTGATGCAGGAAAAGATGAGGAGCTGTCTCCCCAAGTACCCTCTCTACGCACCACACGAGCCCTGAATAAGGCACCAGCTGGCTGGAGGAAGACCGGCAGGGAGCTGTGTACATCATTTCCAGTCAAGTAACATTTGAATATCAAAGTATAAAATGTGTTTTAGAAAGAATAAATGTTGGGAGGTTGTGTCCCCTCGCCCTCACACAGTCAGGACAACGTGTCATGTGAGGCGCTACAAGGTTTTCTGCTCTGATCCGGAGCTGTTTACAGACGGATGGAGAGCTCAAAGGTTACTTCTGACCATTTGGGATTAAACAAAGTGGATTATCTTCACTCCTGTTTATCAGCCTGACTGCAGCAGCGATCCTGGTGTTCACATCATGTGAAATGTACTCTACTTTATGGAGAGGAGAGGGTGAAATAAGAGGCAAAGCAAAGTCTCTGGTGAGCGCAGAATAGTGAGACTGGATTTGACTTTAAACACACAGGCACTCTCGTCGTCCTTGTGTGCCACTGCTGATTAATGTTAGCTCTCGGCTAAAGAAGTAATCAGGCTGTTAGCGGCAGATAAATATGAATAAGTTGAATAAAAAACACAAAGGATCCTGCAGTCAAACCTGCTTTGCTGGTGGTTAATACACCTTTTAACAATCACTGCTCCTGATGAAACTGTCTGATGTGACTCAAGCATGAGGATTTTTTTAAAAGTTTTATCACCTTAATATTAGTCTGTTACTCCGTCTGTAACCTTTTTATCATAATGTCTTGCACTTTCAATGTAATTGGCGTATTTTATTGTCTAATTGTCTGAGTTATTGCCTTTCTCCTCTAAAAATATCAATATTAAGATACCTTAAGTGAAGCACGGCCTCAGATAAGTCCATTTATGATCCACTCTGATCTTGGGAATCTGCTTTCTTACCTCCCCTTCTCCGTCCCCTTAATGGCGACGCCCTCGCTAACCGGTATAAGCGGACAAATGGATGAGCTGCTTCACTCGAGGTGACGGTGATGGAATATTGATAGCGCTTGTCTGATTGATAGTCTACCGCTGCTGCTCTTTGAGTGCATCAGTGGATAAAGTGCACTGCTTCCTCTGCATCAATCAGAAAAAAGAAAAAAAAAGCCATTGTTATGATGCACAAATGTATTCAAATGTGAGAATTGCAATTATAGTTTGCGGCGCTTCCTCAAATAGAAGACACCGAGCGGCCACATAATGCCCCCGCAGGCCGACACATTCACATTTTTCGCTCCTTGTGCAGGAGGCCGTGCCTGGGATCAGAGCAGTTTGATGTTTTAGGTTTCGTTTGGGCTGGACGAGCATCCTGGGATTGTAAAAAAAGAAAGAAAAAAAAAGGCCACAACTGATTTGACTTCTGGAGAGGGGGAAAAGGACGCGCGAGAGGCCAGGAGTAAAGAAATCGAAACAAATGAAAAGAGGCATTAAGAGCAAGGAGGAGGGAGAAAAAGGGAAGTCAAACGTGAGCTGTTGACTGAGAGCGAGCTGAGGATGAGTATTGACAGCAGGACAGAGATGGGGAGTAACACGATTAGCCGGTCGGACGGTATCGAATAGCAATCATGGATGAACCTGATCCTCTTCCTCTACCTCCCTCCAAGCATCCTCCGCTTCCAGAACGTGATCGGCCTGAGCTCCGGACTTCCACAAACAGCTCGATATTATTAAATAATAATAATCGAGTAATGAAGGCTTTAATTCATGTGTGCACTCACCTCACCTTGATTGGATTTTTATCCCTGCACGCAAAAGGCGCAATCGCGAGTCGTGTCTGCGAGGTGTGCAGTCATGCTGCGTCTCAGTCCCGCCGTGTTTTTCTTCATCAAGCACCTCATGACCTTGTGTGGTTCGGTTCACGTTCACTTACCCGGCGTGCATGGCTGGACGCTAATGTCCCGGAAATCCTCGACACAGACATAAAATAAACCAATGCAGCGCATGTTTGCTTATGTACAACCCCGCGTCTCCAAACTATAAAACATAAAATCTGTATTCATCCACCTGCTTGTCTTTCCTGCTCTTGTTTCCTTCTATTAAGTTGTTTTTTTTTCCAGCAAGCGTCACCACATATCTCTGTTTACACAACACGCATCCTAATAACCTCTTTACATCCCTTCCCGTTGTTGTCATTCAGGCCACAGAGCTCCGGCTCCTCAGCTCAGCAACACCAGCGGCCGCAGTATCGTATAGCTGCAGACGATTAAAGTCAGCCATCCGGATTTCATGTAGAAGATTGCATCGATGCCAGACTGATTTCATGGATCCCGCCAGGTGTGAAATGACCCGAGCATGTTAATGTGGCACAGCAAAGGAACACAATGCACATTCAAATCTGTGTGTGTTGGAATGAAGAAATGTGCGACTCCATGTTCAGCTGTACGGTGATTCTCCCCCCCGAGACTGTTTGATTTCAACACATTTGGGAGCATAAATACGTGAAACTGTCCAGTGTTAGCCCCTGCTCAGGCAACCATGAACAGAAAGAATGTATATGTTCCAGCTAGAGAGAAACTATATGATTAAGTGTTATTGGCGCTAATGTTTTCCTATTGAAGGGATTATCAAGGGTTTACACCACCCCTCTCGAGTCTACAGCCACGCTAGCTGCTTTGTGAGGCTGGCCCTATGCTAACACGCTCATTGCAACAATGCTAACACGCAGATGTTCTAGCAGCGAACGTTCACCATTACAGTTTAGCATGCCAGCGTTTGATAATTAGCACGTAGACAAAGTACAGGTGGCAACGTTTAGTTAGCTTGTTTTGCAGGTGTTTGATGACGAACTAGTTCTGACCTGCCGGTGGTCCGAGGCAGAAGAAAAAGTCAGCCCCGCAGAGTGGGCCGACATTGGCACGCGCTGCTTAGCATGGCAAACGATCTGTTATAAAGTGTGAACCCTCACCGAGTCCCCTTTGAGGTTAGAATGCATTCCTCTGGGCTCTTCACACACAGCAAGTTCAGAAATCGTTCAGATAAAAACTGTTTCATATGTGTTCGGAGCCCAAAAACCCCACACATTTCACGCTCTGCTGTTTCTGCCATCCTGCTCACAGATAGCGGCAATGTTTTCAGCAGCCCAGATGTTTATGTTCTCTATGATATATCTCTTATTTAAGTGCTTCTGACATATCGCAGTGATAAAGAAAAACGCTGTGAAAGCATTCTGCCCCGTTGGCCGTCGCTGGGAGCGAGCAATGTCTGAAGGTGAAACCGACTTCGGGGTCAAACCACAAACCCGGTAAGCCTCCATTGATTTACAGGGGGCTCTCCTCTCATCCCGCTCTGTAATAGCTCTTGTAATAGCCACTTGTGAAGCAGATGGCGTCTAAATTTTTAACATACAGCCGTGTTGCTTTTTTCCTCTTTTGTGGTCTCCAGTCACAGGGTTAATGATTTAACGAGTGGGACCTTCTGAGAAACAGACACATATTCAGAATGGAACTGGATTTTGTTCCACTGGTGTGCAGTTATTTCCCTTAATTGCTTCCTGAACTTTGCCCTTGAGGTTTCCCCTGACCCGGCGTATCCTGACGGGGCTCAGTGACAGACGTGGATTTGGGGAAAGATGGAAGAGGGCGAGTGTGTGTTTGTGTATACGTGTGTGTGTGTGTGTGCGGTTGCTCTGAGTTCAGGCCAGGTGGCGGCAAAGCCAAATGCATCCCATTTGGATCTGACACTCGCTCCTCCGTCGCCTTCACACTCGAAGCCTGGTCTTAGTCAGCCTGTTCCTTAACCATTTCCGTGAAATGGTTCCCAACAGGCTGACGGTGTAATGGGGGCAAAAACGAACTTCAGATGGACTTCCCTCGCTAAAACAAGACTTGACGTGGGCTGCTGTGGGACTGACTCACGAAGACTTGACTTGATTAACATCCATCCCTCAGTCCATACTCTCCATCACAAGATCGCCCGGGGGATCCAGAAGACTTGGCCTTGAAATTCGAATGGAAATAAATCGCACACGCGTTGACGCCACACACCTCACGCACATTATCAGTGTTTTGACCCAAAGTTAGGCTGAAATAAATGAACACAATAAACCAAAAGAGCATATCTTAGACTTGTAAGTGGTTCAGTATGCTTCAAACCATGTAGATTGGTAGAGACTCATCTGAACTTGACAGTGTTTATATATCTGTTCTGAATGCTCACACTTGGGAGATGAGGTAAAAGCCTGCGACAAACTGTTCAGAGTGGAGGAAACGGCACATACTTTCAAATAATCTGTTCTTGAATGCATTTATGGCCGGAGACGTGAAAAGTGACTGAAAAAAACATAGTTCTACCCGAAGCCTCTCATCATCTCTGTGTAAAGTGGGAGTGGTTGTCGATTCAGAAAGTTCAGACAAGAGTCGGACGAATCCCGCAAACTCTGACAAGAGCAGTTTGAAACATACTTCGCTCTCAATATTTCAGACTTGATAAACAGAAATGTTCAAGTTTAGACTCTGTTTTGTCCCAGAACAATAAAAACCATGACGCAAAGGGCCCATTTCACTGGCCTACTTTCCATTTATCAGATCTGTACTTTGAAAGCAGAAAAATACTCTTAACACAGCTTTCAAATGGAAAGGTTATAAAACTGTATCGCTCCAATGATCAGTCTGTCGAACTAAAAGACCTGCAAAAGATTCTCTTCATAAAGACTTGTGAATGTTGGACCTGCCCTTGGGACTTGGCCATGATTTGACCCCAAAAGAGCCTCAATTATCTTGAAACAAGAAGAAGACAACAAGAAAAAGCTGGAAATGTGAAATAAATGCATCCCAATCATGAGAATACATGTTAGTAAAAATATGTTTCCGCAAAACATACATGGCTATATGGATACGGCGCGACTTGGGTTCAGTTTTCAATTGTGTCTTGTGAGAACGCTGTTTAGGGTGTTTCCGGTCAAAAGTTCATGTTTTGGCTTCTGTTGCCACCAATACAGCTGGAAAACCCCCAGTTTCTCCTTAAAGTATCTGGTGGTTTCATGCTTACAGAACGGTTAAAACGTGGCCTTGGAGAGCGGTCCCTCAGCTGCCGTCACGCTCAGCTGCCACGCTGCCGCTGCCCCTCCTCTGACACATGGAAGTCACTTCTTGTACACGTACTGTGAACATGACATGGCGTCTCGTGTCGAAAATGCGGGTATGAGGAGAGTTTGAACGTATCTGTGGTTTGCAGAAGCGTAAAATGCAAACACTTTACTGGGCGACCGGGACTATAAATGTGACATGGACACATCTGGAGCCTTCGGAGGAGGAGGAGGTTTTTTTGTTTTAGTTATTTAGATGATTAATCTCCTGAATACCCTCCATGCCCTCGACTCTGTGTTGTTCATCACAGCGTTGACCTAATTTAAGTTTCAGCTTCAATAGCAGGCGCCGATAATTTCCATTACGCAGCCGTCACCTGGCCCGATCACCTGGCACAGCTGCTTCCGTGCCGCGCTCTGGTGAAGTATCACTGTGAGGCCGTGACGCAGGCTCTTTCTTTATGGCCTGTAAAGGGCAGAAAAGTTCAGATCCCCCGCTGAGCTGCACAGGTCCACACTCCGCCTCGTCCCGGACATCACCCCCGGGAGACGTCATCGTATCAGAGCATGGAGGGAAGTGGAGGATGGATGATTCCTTTACACCGGGTCTAAATCATCCCCCTTTCTCTTCCCTCCATCTCCATCCGTGTTTCCCAGCCACTGCCCCAATCTCTCTCTCTCTGCCTGGCTTTTCTTTTACTTTTTTTTTTTTTTTCCACCTGGAAAAATAGCAGGCAGTGAAACGTGATACGAGGCGGCGGGTAGGGGGTCGCGCTGGTCGCTGCGCTGTCCCGCTAATGGAGATGGATGCGGGCTCAAAATTGTCTCCCGAACAGCGCCTCGACGATTGGAGAGAGGGAGAGGGTGGAGATCCATTTCTGCTGTTGCTTCCTCCCGGGCTGCAGGACTCCTTTAATGAAGGGTGGGGGGGCAGCGACGGTGCTGGTGGTGGTGTTGGTGGTGGATGAGCACTCACGACTTGATTTGAGAGAGGGAGGGAGGGGAGAACTGCAGAGAGGATGGGATGGCAGAGAGAAAAAAGATAGAGAAGGGAGAATGGGCTGAGGGACAATGAGCGGCGGGAGAATAGAGTGGAGGAATGACATGTTGACAAGAGAGGAAGATAGATGATAAGACAGCAGGGAGAGGGGACTGAAGGAGCAATGATATTCAAAGAGGTGCAATGCAAAGAGAGAGAAAGCCCCGAGATGAAGACTGGCAGAGATAAATAGACTATGATTGCCTACAAATCACCTCCTTTGCTATTACGCTCCCTGTAAAGTCCATCCTAAACAACATGTCTCCGTCCCGCTCCCGTCGCCCCTCCAGGCTGAGATTTGTCTCGTCTTTCATCACAGTTATCGCAACATTTCTGGAGCTTTGAGGCTGAAGGGTCATCCGTCAACAACACCGTGGGTGATAAGAGGCGAGGAAAGAAGACCTCAGGTATATTCAGAGCCGAACTTCAAGGAGGGTTTATCTATAAATACAGCTGTTCTCACAGTCACAGTGACTGAACAGTGCGCAGTCCGCATTAAATGTCACCTCAAAACGTGTTTTTCGTGAGTCAGGCACGACCCAAGAACGCCTGAAACATCTCGCTCACAGTCACATACAGTGTAATGTTCCGGCGACTGCATGCTTTTGTGGCGTCGGAATGTATTTGTAAAATTTGCTTCTCCACAAGAGCAAAAGCGAGGCTGCCAAAAAAACAAGAGAAACACATTTTTCATATAACGGAGCACAAAACCAGACGGCCACAAAGTACAGGCGCACAGATTATTAATGGACACTAGAGATGTAACGTACAGGTGACCACAAACTTTTGGCCACAAACTGCCATGTGTGGTCAGAATCTGTCACTTTGAAGGTGCAACATGTAAGAATTGGCCACAGGTGGCGGTTAGCTTGGTTAGCTGTGCAGCTAGCGGTCCAGACCGGCAGCTCAGAGTCTCTGCTACACAACACATGAACATCTTTGACATAACGCTGTTGGTTTCTTCATATTGTGTTGATAATGTTAATATTAAACACAAATTCTCACATATTGCATCTTTAACTGCGAATGCCATGGAGTCACTAACCAGAAAACCAACGTTATTTAAGTATTTATATACAAATGTTGCTTTTTTGGTAACACAGTATGATAACCATCAGTAATACATGGCCAATTTATACTTAACTAAACTGAAGTTATGAGTTGTTTGACTGTTGACAAACAATGCAATGCTTTATAAACCATTTACTAATCAGTTGTCAAGAGATTGTCTATTGCAATGTTAATGATGGTGATAATTAATAATAGCTTGTGTTTCCATCTGTTAACATTATGTGGGTGGCCATTATAAAGTAGCTGCTGATGTTTATAAACCTTTACAGTTGATTGATAATTGCATCATAGAGCATTTCATTGCTTGTAAACAATTACATGACAATTAACTAAATTGATGGTTACAATAAAATATTACCTAATTGACAGAGAACTGACTACAGCTCAAGATAAGACTTTATTGGTCATTTGGAGTGAATTTACATCCTACACTCATTTATTAGTAAGTAATTAAAATCAGCCCCACCTTTAACCAGCTGCAACGATAAAAGGATGAACACGTACACGCATCAATAAATACAATCCAACAGCAACAGTTATCCTGTAATGGTCTGTTCTGTTCTGCTGTATATGTTGAGGCTATTACATCTCAGCGTTCGCCTTCATTTTCAAGTGCATGACTTTTACTTGTAACAGAGTATTTCTATGCTGCGGTATTGAGATGTTTACTCAAGTAAAAGGTCTGAGTCCTCCTTCCATCCCTGCAGAAATGTGACGCATCAGTGGCCACATTATAGATAATAACTTAGTCTTATACAACAGCTCCGCCTTGTGGAGAAAAGAAATATCATAACAGGTTGTGAAACTACATGTTTTTCTACCATGGCTTGGACATCAACCCCATTTTTTCACCGTATGAGATAACTGACCCCAGTCTTGATTACCCTGTATCCTCATCTTGTTTGCTCTGTCCCCTGATTTCCTGTATGGCCTTCCAGCTCTGCTCCAGACTCATCCTCAGCTCGGCAAGATCCCCCCTGATGTCCTCCAGGAGCTCCAGCTTTGAGAGCTTCCTGTCGATGGACGACAGGACTTCCTCCTGTCCAGCCTCCTCGACCACAGCCTCCTGCGCCGTGCTGTCGGGGTCAGCCGACTGCAGCGACCCCATGGTTTGATCCCAGACCATCTCAAAGTAGGAGTCGATGAAGGCCTCCAGCTCCTCTAGGCTGCTGTGGTCCCACTGGTCGATCAGGGCCTGCAGCCCTCCGGACTCACTGAGCCTCCTGAGAGTCCTCTCCCTCAGTGCAGGGTGGCAGAGAGAGGTCACGCTGATCACGTTTCCCTCTGCGAGCATCCTGTGCTGCGCTTGAGGTAAAGCCAGAATAGTCCTGGGTTGTCTGGATGAGAGCAGCTGGCTTTCACCGTTCAGTCTCAGGTGGAGGTGATCAGTCACGGGCAGATTTATACTCCACCTGAGTCTCTGTTTACCAGAGAGTGCAGAGGCCAAACAGGACATGATGGCATCTCTGTCCAGCACGGCGAGTCCCGTCCATCCTCCCGTTCCTCCTGATGGCAGTGCCACAATCTGACCGCCGTTATCTGAGCGCTGAGCAGGGGAATTGGCTGACTCAGTCACTGCAAATGAAATGAAATGCCATGTCATGTTCGCGATAAAAATTCCAGCCATCACCACCCATCATGAGATATCTATCTACTTATCTCTCCAATACAGATACCGCCGCCTCACTGCCATAAACCCGTTTTTATTTGATCCCTCCCCATGTTACACCTGATAGGACTTCCTCTTTTCGATTTGTTTTTGTTTTCTATTCTTCTCTGTTACAGGTTTTGATAATAATACAGCACAAAGCTGCCCTGTGTGTCAATGTCATATTTTACACTTAGAATAAACCAAGAACAAATAATATCAGGCGAGATGACAGACAAATCGGTTCACATTTTAGACATTTTGAAAATATTTTTGATGTATTTTATTTGGCATTATTATTACTCCATATTTACGGTCATGTTTATC
Organism: Acanthopagrus latus; assembly: GCF_904848185.1. Taxonomy (NCBI): domain Eukaryota; kingdom Metazoa; phylum Chordata; class Actinopteri; order Spariformes; family Sparidae; genus Acanthopagrus; species Acanthopagrus latus. The sequence continues at coordinate 16,233,590 of NC_051061.1, forward strand.
ATAACTAATAACTAATCATTTTAAGTGTTTGTGTAAAAAGGAATACGACTACTTTTTGTGTTCACTTTCCTTGGAGAGTATTCAGCCCCAAGTTTAGTTGCTTTTAGGTAAGATTTTTCATTATTTCCATTTTAAAAAAAGTTGTTCAGAGTGTTCAGATTTTCCATCACATGATTCTGCACCTGTCTGTGTAAAGTACGGCCCCTGATTTAGACAGATCTTTACATTTTTAGAGATCTAAGGAAGTGAGATAATCCAGTAATTCACACCAAAACAAAGCAAAGATGAGTGAAATTTCTGAAAATATAAATAGAATTTTGTGTCTAAGGTTCCTTCAGATTTGTCTTGTGATCTCTTTGGGAACCACTGCTCCACAAGAGCCACAGTCACATCAGCCTGAACCTGAAGTGACAAAAAAAAACAGTGGAAACACATCAGTGCGTGAGGTTTACTTACATTCAGGGGAAAGCTGACGTGTGCAGCTCGTGAGCTCTTCTAATCCCCGTTGACGCAGCGTCACTGCGTCTACCTGCTGCTCGCCTGCAGAGGAAACGCTTCTCCACATGTGATCGCCTCTGTGAAGAGCCGCCAGCCTCTCTCCGACCAGCGTCTCCTCTATCAGCTCGACCAGCTCGTTGACCTGAGCTCCGTCCCCTCTGCGCTTGTTATCCAGCACGTGGTATCTGTTGCCGCACTTCTCCAGCAGCCTCTGCAGCGGCTCGCCTTCGCTCTCGATGCGCCGCTCGATGCTCGTGTCGCCCAGCCAGTCGCCGTGGCTGAACAGGACCGCGGCTCTGCTCCACATCTGGCCTCCCCCGGCCTCCAGCTGCTTCTCCATGGCCTCCATGTGGGCGCCTCGGAACGAGGAGCTCACGTTGACAACCAGGAGGAGGGCGCAGGACGGAGCGAGGAGGTCAGAGGTCACGGAGAAGCAGCCAGGTGTGTCCAGCACTGCCAGCGTCTTGCCCATGACGCTGGCTCGGCCCTCGAAGCAGGAGGTGGTTTGTGTGTCTGTGTGGAAGCAGTCTCTGCTCAGGATGGTGTTCGCGCAGGAGCTCTTGCCGGTTTTCCTACCGCCGACGAGCACGATTCTCAGCTCCAGAAGGGGGTTCAGTTTCTCTGTTGTAAAGAAGTTTTGAAAAATCTGTTAGAAAACAAACAGACTTGGTTGAAACGTGTCTTAAAATCAGCGTTTATTAAATAAGTAAAACGAGAATGAAGCAGCGGTATTAAATGTATCCAACCCACCCAGCTGAGACTTCGACATCTGCCTTCGTTTCTCCTTCTTCGCCCGCCTCTCCTCGGCCCTCTCCTCCTCTCCTCTCATCCCCTCCTCCAGCTGCTCCATCGCTCCCTTCTCTATCTCATAATGATGGATGTTGTCGCAGCCGGACAACATCTCCTCCATCTTCATGATCAGCTCTCTGACCTGAAACCCATCCCCTCTGGTCTTGTTGTTCAGGACGTGGTACCTGTTGCCGCACCTTTCGACGAGCCGCCGCAGAGGCTCCCCCTCGCTCTCGATGCACTGCTCGGTGGTCGTGCCTCCCAGCCAGTCGCCGAAGCTGAACAGCACGATGACGCGACTCCAGATGTGCTCACTGATCAGCCGGAGGTGCTCCTCCGCCGCCCTCCTGTAGGTGTCGGTGAAGGCCCTGTCCACACGGATCACCAGCAGGAAGACGTGGGGCCCCGGAGGGCAGAGGGACAAACCCAGCACCATCTCCCTCCGGTCGAACACGGGGGTCTCGTCGCAGAAGTAGTTCATCCACCAGCCCGGTGTGTCCACCACGGTCAGCTGCCTCCCAAACACCACGCCGTCTCCAACCTGGCACTGAGCTGTCCTCCTCAGACCCTGGTCGCTCCCTCTGCTCAGGATCGTGTTCAGGGTGGAGGTTTTCCCAGAACCCTTTGCTCCCAACAACACGATGCGGATGTTGGTGATGGACCGCAGCCTCCCTGGAAGAATGGAAGTGGAAACATGAGGCACAGTAACTAAAGTATTTATCCAAGAACAAGTAAGTAAAGGTACTAAAAAAAATCAATGCAGACTGAAACAAATAATGATTTTCATAATCTGCTGATTATTTCCTCCACTGATTATTTGGTTTGTGAAAATCTGAGAGATGGCTTTGGATTTTGCAGATTTCTATTTCGACATGTATAACGACAGTGATGGTCTCACCTCTCAGGAGAGATCTGTGTTTCTTCATCCTCACAAACCTCTGCTGAGCCCTCTCCTCCACCCGTCTCTTCTCCTCTACAACCGCCTGTAAAATGTCCTCCTGCATCTCAAACACCATGTTTCCATTTTCTGCGACTAGAATCCGTATCTTCTCCAGCAGCTCGCCCACTTCAGCATCATCCCTCCAGATAACGCTGTGACACCTCCGGCCGCACTTCTCGGTGAGCCAGCGGAGGGCCTCCCCCCGCTCCTCTTCCTCGGTGTGTTCAGACCTGTCAGAGGAGGTGAGGACCACCATGCAGTGACTCCACACCCCGTCACCCAGCAGGGCCACGTGCTCCTCCACGGCCCTGCGACGCTTCTCCGAGAAGGCCGAGCTCGCCTTGACCGTGATCAGAAACACGTGTGGGCCTGGTGAGCAGAGGGAGACGCTGCTGATGATCTCCCTCTTCACCAGCTCCGATGTGTCCTGAGCGCTGAAGTCACACCACCAGCCGGGAGTGTCCACCACCGTGAGCCACCGTCCGGCCACCACGCCCAGCCTCCGGGAGCATGACGTCCTCTCTTTGGTGACGAACTCCTCTTTGCCCAGGATCAAGTTCCCCACAGCGCTCTTTCCACAGTTTCGGCCTCCAAGAAGGACGATGTTTAGCTGTGACGTACTCCAGCCGTCCCCTGACAGAGAAATAAAGACACAGAGAGGGAAAGAGGAGGTTAAAATGTATATGTTTCATCTGAGGTGGAAAATACTGAATCCTTTCATACAATTCAAGGCAAATGTATAAAACTAAACACAATTAGTCAATTCATTGATTAATCAGTTCACAGAGAAGCAACTGTTTTTGATAATTGATGTGTTTATGTTTTTCTAGGGCAAAATTGCCAAAACCTCCCTCCTTTCAGCTTTCTAGATTGTAATATTTGTCGTTTTCCTCTTCTTTTATGATCAAATGTGAAAATTTGCTGATTTTCTTGCTCTGTGATGAGAGTAAATTAAATATTTTTGAGTTTTTACGTGTCTGACACAAAATGAAACAGCAGATATACATTGTTTATGCTTCTCAAATGTGAATACATCCTGGATCTTTTTTGTTTGTTTGTTTTTTACGCCAAAGTGAATATTCATATGTTTGTGGGCTATTAAACTGACACAAGTTAACTGAAAGAAGCAATTAAGACACTTCAACTCAGTCTCTGGGGAATGAAACACTTCTGGGACTTTATGGACCAGAAAAAATGATTGATTGTTAAAGAAAAATGCAGATTATTTAAGAATAAACATAATTTTGCATGCAGCGCAATTAGGCTCCATAGTGACATAAAACTACAGCTGGAGTTAAATCTGTTTCGTCATGTAAATGTTGTGAGTGGACAAATTCTAATATCTACAAACCTAAGATAAGAATATGGGATGAAAAAAGTCGCTCATCAATCAGCTCTAATATGAAACACAACGATGATATCTCCTAGATAACTAATCGCGGCAGGAAGTTGTTTGACTTTTCATTAAAAAAGAAAAGAAAAAACACCTTTCAAACTGAAAACCAGGAAATGAATGTGGACGTAACGCTGTTATTACGATACACCAAGAATCAGAACTTACATGCCGACAGCTCGCTGGTTGCCATCTCACGCTCATCTACAGGCAGGCAGATTGTTAAAACAAACTATTTATTCATGTGTCGCGTCCATGTTGTCCGTGTTCTCTGCGAGAAATATGGCAGACTGATAGCAGCGGTTTGTGTTTTATGCGTTTATGAGTCTGAAGGTTGACTGTAATGGGTAATCAAGACACACACACACACACACACACACACACACACACACACACACACACACACACACACACACACACACACACAGGAGTAGACCGTAAGAGCCACACCTCATGGCGGCAGGTCGACAGTCCACTCCGAGCGGAAACGAAAGAGCGTGTGAAGCATTTATCATTAAACAAACACAGCGGGGGGTTACAGAGAGCTGCACCTTTAATGCGCCTCATGACAGTTGGAATGGGAACGTTGACAGTGCTGTAGTTTCATTTTACTTTAAGATTAAGATCCCAACAAAATGTGATAAGTTTGAGAAATATGACCCACAGTATAGGAAAAAGTTTATGTTAGCTCCATCTTAACAACATACAGATGCTCTGAATGATTTTATTCAAGTATATTTACTCAAGTACTGATACCTCAGACCACATTTGAGGTACTTTTTATGCCACTTGCTTTTCCAGCTCCACAACAAACCTCTGTACTTTTGCCTCCACTATCAGATAGCTATTCTGAAGTCATAGTCCCACTAGTTGCATTACAAATTAAGGATCTGCATGCAAGAAAAGAAAGCTGATGTTCCAGGAAGGGGCTGTGAAGAAAACTGCATGGGAAGTGGATAATACGATTATGATAACCATTAGCTGCAGCCTAACATGAAAAATGTGCTTCACCGCAACCGACTCCATTAAAATTCTTCAAACTCTTCTGATATTGTGTCATTCACTTTTACTTTTGATACTTTGATAGTGTGTTCATCTTTGAGAGTTACTAATTTTCCAGGCTCGGCGTGGAGAATCAGACATTGTAAACGCACAAGGCGTGGAGAGAAGAAACCACAGGGTTCTCTGCAGTCTTATATATCCACACAGTTGTTAATCATGTGGTCCCCACAAACAATGACCTTTTGGTGATTCTCTGGACAATTACTGACAGCCTATCTAATTTTCTGTTAACACCGTATTACACAATGCCCCTCATATGACTTCCTGACCTTATGATTTCATGTCATAGGAGGGATCTCCTGATCTCCTCCTCTCACATCCTGAATCCATACACTGATTTCTGAATCTAATTCACACACGATAACTGTATTTTCACTTAAGAAACATTTTCAATACGGGACTGTAATCAGGTTTCACATAACAAAATGTTTTTAAGATCTGGAACCTTGATGTGAATGTTTATGTATTTATCTTACTGGAGTCACTGGAGTCAAAATTCCTTGTTTGTGTATCAATTCTGACTGTGATCGCACTGAACACGGGGCCTCATCCGCTCACTAGTCCATCTTTACAAACTCTTCCAACTTGCAGATTGATCAGTTTACAGGGGGAAAAAAGTGTTTAGTAAGATACTTAGTGGTGGTGACGTTTAAATGAAGCGACCACAGTGTGGTCTGTTTATAGCCCAGCGTTAGCTTTTTTACCTCTAGTGATTTAATTAAAAAAATATATATACCAAAAGTGGTGTTCACATATGTTGTTCACATGTGAGGATTATCCTGCTGATCTAACCATGTGAGTGTCATAAGCTTGTGTCACAAAGCTTACTTTCTCTGATATTTAAAAAAAATCCAATTGAAAAATCCCATAAGCTTTTTGACGATGCTAACTTCCGAGTTTAGCCCACAAAACACCCCACACCCCACGTCTTTTTAGCCTGCTTTTTAAAAAGCCGTTTTGTTTTGTTTGTTTTATTTTATTGAATGATAATTGTACACAACATATTGGCATAGTACATTGCAATACAGAATAAACAAGGCATATGGACAAGCCTCAGAATATCGACAGTGTAAGAAAGGAAGAAATCTCAGAAAAATAAATAAATAAATAAATAAAATAATGATAATATTTGGGAGAAGTAAAAGTAAAAAACGTGAAATAACTTGACTTTTGGTTCCGGTGTGTCTGGTGTCAGCTGTGCCCCCGGGTGTCTCCGAGTTTTTTAAACCCCGCCCCTCTCCGCGGCGCAGTGTTATATCTGCAGCGAACGCGCCTCACCACAGTGGACCAGAGAGCCCTGCACCGCTGACAGACCCGAAACAACAGCAACAACTCACCAACGATGGGTGTGACAATTAGAGTCGAGTACTGGTAATGATATATTTTTATCCTACTCATTATCGTTTCCTATAAGGTTTTAACGAACATGTGCCTGTTTGTGCCCGGGTCCATCCCGTTAACTCACAGCTCAAGGCAGGTTGTTACGTAGTACTGTTAGCATTAGCGGTGTTAGCTAGCAAGCTAATGCTAGTGGCTGTGTAGGACTGTTGTGTAGTAACTGTTTTTAAAATGCGTGTGTGTGTGTGTGTGTGTGTGTGTGTGTGTGTGTGTGTGTGTGTGTGTGTGTGTGTGTGTGTGTGTGTGTTTTAGTGGCGCATGAGGTTACCAACCCCGCTATCAGGAGCTCGCCCTGGCCGTCCGGGGTGAGTTTCCCGATGCGGCTGTGTCAGGCTTCGTGGGAAGACAGGGTGAGTAGTGTGGAAATTAACCATGACCACAATTTTGTTATACGGCTCATAAAATCTTTTATCGTTAATTTAACGGCTCGCAGTGAAGGAAAAAGTTCATTTCCAATTGCAAGAAAGTGATTGTATCTTCTTCTCTCTTTCCTCCATTGATTTTGTATTTACAGGCAGCTTTGAGATTGTCATCAACGAGCAGCTCATCTTCTCCAAGCTTGAAACTGGTGGCTTCCCATATGAGGACGACGTGAGTAAACATATGAGCTTTAAAGGATAAGTTCACCCCCCCCAAAAAAAAAAAGAAAATGAAATTTCACCCGTGTGTAGATGGATTGTGGGGTGAAGTTTTGAAGCCAATAAAACGGCATTCTCCTTAAGGGAACTAGATTTTGAATTATTTTCTGCTTTCTACTTTTTCTCGTTTAAAAAAAAAAAAAGACATGAAATGGTCCAACACAGCTTGGAAAATATGTTATTTACACCTTTTTTTTCCCTTCTATGCCGAAACCCTCACCATGACTAAGCTAAAAGTGTTGGTCCACACCTTGTTTGAGGTGTGTCAAGAGAGTAAATGCCTTCTTTTCAAATCAATTGGGGATCCTAGAGCCTCTGGAGACTTGCACAGGACAAGCTGTATGGTGCCACATTGTTGTTTCTGTTTGTTTGTTTTTAATGTTCTAAACTAGTCCCCAGTTTTTTAAGAGGATGCTGTGAAGCGCCAGAAATGTTGTGCGGACAACATAACTTAACCCGAGTTTCTATCGGCATGAGGAGGAGTAGATGATGACTTTTAAAATCTTTGTTGTACTTCTTCTTATATCCTTGAACATTCACAACAAACCACTCATAAAAATGTTAATCACAACAAGATCGGTGTCTGATGTTTCTCCCTTCCCATCGCAGGTCTTGAATGCGGTCCAGTGCGCTGCAGACGGAAAACCTGTGGAGAAGATCACCAAAAGCCGCGCGCCATGCGTCATCATGTAAACCTCCCTCTGTCCTGCTCTAACATCAGCAGCATCGAGTCAGGCCACAGCAACGGTATACTGCCACCACCACCTCTGGACTACCTCAACCCTGTTAGAGTGGGCTGAGAGAAAACTTTATACAACCCCGACAGAGATGCAGTAGCTTTTCTTGGATGCAGACCACCAGACTCTGCTCTGCTTTTCTGGCTCCCCCTGTGTGTTCTTGTTGTGGTGCTCTGGGCTCTTAATGATTACCATAGCTTAAAAACTTAAAGGTTATGGTATGATGAATCTTGCCTGGAGCAAACTCTTTCTAGGAACAGAGACGGGGAGAAGATGGCAAAGTGTTTGAGGGAGAACATTTTAATTATCCGACAGCCTCTAAAACAACTTCTTTTTTTTCTTTTTTTTTTCAAGGCTTCTTTTTATATGATGTCACATGCAGTTTCACTTTTTCCTTTAAATTCAAGGGAGGTGCAAAATAGTTGCACATTTTTGAGAATGAAGGGAGACTTATCTTTAATCTGTTGACGGTTCTCAGCCTTAAATCATTTTTAAGTCTGAGATTTGATGACTATTTCAAACACTCTGATTTATGCACCAGTTGCCAGTGAAGATGTGTCACTGTAGTTTAATGCAAAATTTGGCTTAAACGCCTTAAACTGGAATAGTCTTAAACCTTTTAGAATGATTGGTATTTAATGCTGCTGTTCTGTGCAGCCACTTAGCTCTGCCAAATGTCCAGTCTGTGTCTGTTTTCTTGTCCACGATGAGCTCTTCTGTGATTAAAACTGGTCAGGTAGTAGAGCGATCATCAGAAGTGCTTCTGAAGACCACCGCCCACTGGTCTGTCAGCTCACAGTAGTTGGATGTCAGCTCATTTTCCACAAATCATCCCGCATTGTTTACGCAAATGTCAAAACTGTAGACTTCAAATAAAGATAGTGGTTGTTTAAGTTCAACTGTTTGTCACTTTTTCTTGAGGTCTGTGTCTCCTCTCGTTTTCAACACACTGTATAAAAAGTGTCCATGGTCGCATAAGTATGTGAAAGACTGTTTCGTAATTGCTCCATAGCTCGGTCTTCAAGTCTTAACTGTCTGAGATCGGTATGTTAAGCAACCGGTTAGGTTATCGTGATGACCTAATATCCCTTCGGGGATCTATATGTGTGTGTGTGTGTATATAACCTGCCAGCATCTATGGATTCTCCTGTGGTCTTGCAGCGTCAGAGGAGCTACTCTTCTGAGAGGCGTTCACATGTGTTTTGGTAACCATTGGATCACTTCAACACTGAACACAAACAGTATTGTTTTTCTACACAGAAAAAACTTTTTAGACAGCACAAATTAACACAATGCAGGCTTGTGTCCAGCTGCCTAATAATTTTGTTTTTAATGTTAAATATTGTTCACCACTGAGGGAAAAAAAGAATACTTTCAAACATGTAAAAACCAGAGAAAACATTCAAATAAAAGCTATGGAAAAAAGAAATCAGAATTTTAATGGAAGTTGCAGTGAACCTACACAGCAAGTCCAGTAAAAACATTCTCCAAAACAAGTTTACTTTACTAGAAACAACAAGGTGGAGGTTGACAAACTTGTCATGCAGGTCACAAGTGAAGCATGGATGCATGTTGTCACGCAGCAGTCTTGCCACATTGGTTCCACTGAGGGGCGCCAGACTCAATAAAGACTGCCATGTTCAGTGTTTGGCCCCTGACACCGACCTGCCTCAAAGATAAAATACTGTCACGCCGACGTCAAATGGCATTAAAATGGCGACTGGAGTATGAAGTGCTCTGCTAAACCCACACAAACCTGGGGGAAGGTTTTCATAATGTCCTTCGCTAAAAAGTGATTTTTAGACAGCAAATGAGATTTTTTTTATTAAATACTGTTGCAGCTCAAAGGTCATATTCAGGTCGCAATTAAATGCTACAAACTTAAACTACGAGGTGTTGAAATTACCCAGAGTGAACAAAAACCTCGACTGAGAACGTGCTAAAGATTGAAGAACTGAGCGCTAGATTTACGAATATAGGAAAAGAGAATAATCAAACGTGCACTCGAGAATGCATGTATTGAATACTGCGTTAAATAATACTGGTGCAGTGAAGTCCCGATGACCCACACTGTATCGACCACTTGTTAATGATAGTTCAGCGTCCCTCACTGTGACTAGGTGGGTCTCTGCTGCTGGCTCTGGCTCTGCGTGATAACTTGCAGCGGCCTGCTTGTTCTAACGCTGATAGAGACAAACTGTGCTGCCTCAGCTCGTCCTCCAGTTAGAGGCTTGAAACTGCACAATGCCTGTAGGAAGTACTGAAGCTGTATCCAAGCGTGTTTAGAAAGCCCTTCACTGTCCACACGTCATCTTCGAGTTATGATCACTCGACGTGGCGAATAATTGCGCAGATGTGTATCTTTTTAAATTTTGTAATTCAATGACAGCACTTCTGCTTTCATTTTGACATTAAAGGGGAACAGGTTGGATTTAACAGCAGGGAGTGTCCACATAAAATGAGTAAAGTGGAACATGTGTTGGGTGAACAGCAACTCTTTGCTGACCTATTCACCTTGGTAATACAGTGGTGGTATAACTAGTGACATTTGCTATATATGCCCTCGAAAAAAGCGTCCCTTGTCTGTCACGTTTTATCAATTATGTTTTAGTAAAAAACTTGAATTTATGACTCAGGCTGCTGTATTTCCCAATACAGCAGCCTGAGTTATACATTCATGCATAGGATCCAACACATTGCTGTTAAAAGATGTCATATATGCCTAACTTTTCAACAGAACTCTTCAGATGACGTGTCAAGACTAAGGATTGCGATCAGGTCTGGAGGAATATGGCTATATGATGACTGGGAGTGTCCGCGTGCTGTATGTTGGGACACATGGACGCAGCAGATAGCTTCCACTGCTGGTGATAACAGGCCTGTGCCGCAGTGTCTTCAGCTGGGGCCCACTGTCCCTCCACACCACCGGGGGTGTATGTATGCATTTTTCTCTGTGTGGTGGGCTGCATTAAGATGGGGTAATGTTGCACTCCAGTATGTGGACCACGAGGTTGGCATTTTTGGTTTTCATCAAATTATCTCAACTAAGTATCTCCACAGTCATTTTGATTTGTCCAATACTTTGGGACCAAATGACAGAACACAACTAATGACACAAACTGCAGCTGTACTTTGTGTCTCGTGCTAATTAGCAAATGTTAGCAACGCTCATGTTAGACGGGTAACATGGGAAACATTATTGTTAGCATGCAGGTATTAGCATGAGCTCAAAGCAAGTACAGCCTCTCAGAGCTGCTATGGCCATAATGTGGCTCTAGTTTTCCTTTAATGTTAAAATGTATTAGAGTGAGTGTCTTCATATTCTGTTTTAATGACCTTCTCTTAACAATCATCAAAACTCACAAACAAAATAAAGTAGAATTCATGCCAATTGTTTGCATCTCTGTTGCATTAAGGACTATGCACGTTTTCTGCAAGAAGCAGATATGTTCCAATGTAATATTTCTTATGTTTGATCCCTATGAAACCACTTGGTTAGGGTTAGGAAAATATCATGTTTTGGCTTAAACAACCTACAAACAAAGCTGTGTTGGCAGAAAATGGCTCCAGAATTCTGAATGGAAGCTTAAAGTAGCTAGATGTGGATTGAAACAGGAATTTCAGCTCATAAACGTGCAATCGCACAGTGGCATGATTTAATTCTGGGGACTGAGCTCTGATGAGAGAGCTCACTAGAGGCACATTGGTTGCAAGTTTAAAGACAAAAATGGAGGCAAATTACATCCTTATGACTGCATGCATTCTACAAACAGGCGCATCTTGCATGACATGCATATATGCAGATTCAGGACGTTCCCCTGGAAGGATGACCTCTGTGAAGCTCGGAGAGAGAATGGAGGCTATCGTCCGCAAGAATCACGGCTGTTGTCTGTCCTGGTGAAGCTTCATTAATCTCTGCGTGACCTGATGTCACTGACTCGTGTGCAGACAGCACAAGCTCTTGATCGTTTCTACTCCATTGATCGGCTGTCTGAACTCTGCCATAATTGTCAGCTACACCTTTAAAATTCCTCACAAGTTAGAGTCAAGTGTGATAAGGACAAAAACAGATATGGCGCAACAGTTTTCCTCTCAGCACAATAACAACAATAATAAAGTCCTCTGAAAGGTGTATGAAATTATGAAAGAACCCCACATACATCCTCTATGGCTGCTTTAAGTGAAGGCCATTTGGTTTACTTGTTTTAAAGCCCCGCCTCCAATCCAAAATATGTTTTTCATCTCATTCCTTCCATTCAGTGCTTCACTGTTTAGAACGACATGTGGAGCCGTTTCCCCGTTCACTGCCAAAGTCTACTTTTTCTTCTGCACTCTCTGAAAATCTGATTCTAACAGTCGGGCCTTCTAGCACAAACTGTGACATCACAGATCATTTGAGTCAATCCAGGTCCAATATTCAGCATACAGCAAGTGTGAAGTGGAAACCTGAACCCTTCAGTGCACGTTCAGTTAAAATGGACTTTACGGTGAAGGAGGTGTGGAAAAGTTACACTTATGAAATGTCAAATATTTGCAGATGTATTTTTTTTCTGATGTAGGTGCACATTAAAGGATTTTGATGTGATTACTATACATTTTCTTTCGACAGGAGAAGTAGCTTTAGACTGTCTCTTTTTTTTTGCTGTTTGCGGTTCAATTATTTCTGTGTTCATGTGTGCAAATAAAAGCATTCTGAATTCCGCTGAACTGAGTCAAGAGTCAAATAGATTATTTTTTTATTCTTGCAAAGCACTTGTGGAACCTGTCGTCTCAGATGATGATGTTTCATGTTTTTGAGTTTTGGCTTGTTTTTTGTGCCTCTGATGTTGTCTTCGTCTTCCAGTCTGCCCCTCTGTGTCAGCGTCTGTTATCAGTCTGGGTTGGACCACCGGCAGCCACCTCCAGTCCAGTCAGTTGCAGAGGATGTTCACATCGCATGTGCTACAGACAAACCAAGCCGGCTTTAGAGCTGCAATGAAATCGCAGAGTTTAATGTGTTTATCTCATCATTTTCGTCGAGATCATCGTGGGGGGAGAGGGACTTCCCCGCATCACGGTAAGGGAATCCCAAGTACGTAAACAAGATGACGTAATAAGATGTTCTCCCCCTGATAGCAAGTTGCCCCCTTTTTCCCCCCTCTATACCCTCAGTGTGCCCCTCAGACGTGGTGAAGTTAGGCCTGCTGGTCCACTTACTGCTCCCATCCATGTTCAGACCTGGTTCATGCTGGGAGGGCGGAGCGGCCAAACTAGGGTTGGGATATCCCTCCTCAAGGTGTCCCTGAATGATAGGGCTGCTTTCTCACTCACACAGGCCTTATCTCCCCCACCACCCCCCCACACCAGGTCGCTCAGCAACCAGAGGGGTTGAGGGGTACAGCGCATCTGAGGGCCGACGTAGTTTCAAATGGGTGTTCCCGCTCCTCTTGCTCTCTCTCTGTACTCAACTTTTGGTCTCCCCCCCCGGCTCACTTTATCATCGGGCTCGTCTGGGCTGACAGAACAGAGATCGTCCTGTTTCCAGCGTTGGAGGCCAGGTGGGAGGACCTGCATGCAGGTAAGGGTGTGGCCCGCTCCGGGCACGGGTCAGGCACACTTAGTGGTGCCACTGGACTGGATGGCAGAGGTCAAACGGGAGAGATATTTGAATGTAACCCGATAGGACAGCAGGACATTCTAACTTTTTATGTCTCTACCATGTTTGTGAGATAAGGCGGGAACTCGGTCGACGTTATCTTGAGCTGAAATAATCTTCTGGAAAAAAAATAAATAATAGAAACACCTACAGATAAAGATATCTGTTGCACATATTTACTGTGCAGACAAATTTTACACTCAGTTGAGGTCAAGTGGTATGATTATCTTCTGATAGTAGAAGCCATTGAAGATTCTCACCAAGAAATATTTCAGACACATATTTTTGTCTTTTATCATTACTTTCACTGATTACAGATTCAAGAGTTGCTTCCGTTAAATGCCAGTGTGTTCTCAACATGCAGCACCATGATGCGCTCAGATGTGCTGGCCACATCTGTAGATTTGTATCTTTCGAGCATTGCTATCAATCTTTATTTATCAATGTAATGCACGTGTATAGCTGTAAAGTGGAGTTGGGTCTGGTTTTCACTCGACCTTGATTTTGTCTGCAATTTTGCACAAATGCACCCGGCTTGTTCAACTGTTTGTGAAATTGACATTCACTCCAATTTCACAGTGATTATAATATTTTTTTTTTGTAATTCTATCTAAATGTAATTTGTAGCTGTAGTTTTTTGTTTTTTTTTATATTACTTGACTTTACAGTAGCTGCATTTAAAAGTTTTTCACTGTACTGTTACTGCACAGAACAGAGGTGGAGACGGGTGTAACCCAGAGATAAGGCTCCGTGCAGCTTCTTTTTAAACTATAACGTAGTTCACATTGTCAGCACTTGATTAACTATCTGTCCTGAGCCGTGGATCTGCAGGCAGTCATGGTTGATGGCGGTATCTTGCTCAAAGTGGCATCAGACGAGGTTTCTCATTGGTTTCTGTAGCGGCACAGTAGCGAAAACACACTGCTGAGTTTGACTACAGAATAATGATTCTTTTGCTAAAATTGCTACAAGGAAAAAATAACCCACGTTACACTTTTTCTGTCTCAGGGAATGCATAAGAGTAGCTGAGAGTTTGAAGAGTCAACATCTGAAAACATCCATGGAAAACGCTTTAAGTTTTGAGGAGGTTGGTGGTTTTCTTTTCCTCTTAATTTTACCGTCTTCGTTATCAAGATTCACAGTTGCCAGATATATTTGTCATATTGAAGCTCCACAGTTGTGCTTAGACAACATTTCAGGAAAATGACACTCCAAATAAACTAGATGGGCCCTCAGTAGAGGCCTTACAATTGGTGAAGGTTATGAAGGGATCTTGGGAAACTGGCCTTGATGGAGACTGTGGCATTTCATATATTCAATGAAAATTCAATAAATCCAGCAGCAATGTACATATTTCCCTTAACTGCTCCATTTCTGTTAAACATTTTTTCTTCCCTCTTGTCTAGGGCAGTGACATGTCCTATGAAGATTCAGCCTTACCCTCACCAGTGAGACTGTGAGTCCTCTCTCTCATGTTTCAGCAGCACTTCAGTATTTCTGTATGACTGTTCATGTGTGCTGGGAAACTGCTACTCTTTCTGCTAAGATAAAGGTAATGGGTCTGTGCCCTGAACCGAGAATGTCAGGCCACCAGAACAAAACCCTTCCAATCAAAATATTAAATATAGGCTTGATAAGCAGTTAAAGTGATGTGATCATAGTTTAAGCAATGATGTGGTCTAACGTAACCCACAGCGATGACAGATTCTGCATTTCCCTCCAACTCCATGGAACATGTTAGCCCCTTTCAGCTCGTTGTTTTGAGTTAGACGTTTTCCTCAAGAGTGGGTGGAGACCAAACCTGAGCTAAAAGGGCAGCACATACAGGACTTAAAGTTACCATGTGACCAGAAAAAAACAGTTCAAATGGGAGCTAATGTCGCTCCAAGACTGCTAAGCGTGTGAATAGCTGAGTGTGTGTTGGCGTGTTCATCAGAACAGCTGCATACGGTGATAATGTGATGTAAACAGCTTCTCTGAACTGCCCTTAAGTGACCAAAAAAAATTGATATATGGGTTTTGGTTAGGGCTAGAAACAACCAGATGCTAATGTTATTTTGACTGACTGATTTATTTTAATCAGGGTATAGCTATGTTGAATCATGGACAATGTCGGTCTGATTTAGGTTTTCAGTTGACAGCAGACATATTAACTTGAATCTTGACGTCAGTGACAGTCAGAAAGTGGTAAATAACCTCTCTGAGGTAGCAGCGTAGGCCCATCCTCCTAGGGAAGTTTTTTTTTTTTTTTTTTCATACTGCATTTGGTAAACATGCCTGTGAGCCTAAACTCAGGGCACAGAAATTCTCTGGCCAAAGCAGTCACCGATAAGATATCCCTTAAGCAATCTCGCCCTCTTGTGGCCAAGTAGAGAATCGCATTAAAAACAAACTTTATAGAGGTTATGGAGAACTTGATCAGCCTGAACTAAGACTCTTTCTTGGGTTTATTTGACGTATTCAAAAGAGAGAGAGAGAGAGAGAGAGAGAGAGAGAGAGAGAGAGAGAGAGAGAGAGAGAGAGAGAGAGAGAATGGTTTGATGTTTCTGTTTCTCCTCACCACCAGGACCCCACCAGGCCAGATCTATGACCTGGAGTCGAGGATGCAGGAGGAGGAGGAGGAGAATGAGCCACCTATGGAGGCCGTTGTCATCCCCTATGAACCAGGTGGTAGGTTCACCTCGCAGAACATGCAGCAGTCACTTGATGTTGATTTGACTTTTTATAAAACACTTCACACCTGTCTTTGTTCCAGCTTACATGAACGTGAACACCAACGCCACCACAAGAGGGGATGCTCAAGTTAGTCAACATCCTTCACCACCCATCATTAAAGTGAACCAACACTATCTGCCGGTGTGTTTTTCTGATTAACCATGTTCCGTTACCACAGGCCTACGTGGAGCTGAATGAGCTCCAGGGCAACAGCTGGCAGGAGACCAGCCGCTGGATGGGCTACGAGGAGAACCTCAACACCGCCACAGGGAAATGGGGCCCTTCTCACGTCTCCTATCTCACCTTTAAAAGTCTGATCCAGCTCCGCAAGACCATGAGCACAGGTGACTTTTACAGCTTAAATGAAGCAGAAATCAGCGAAGTGTTTCGGTGAGCGTGTCCAAATTAAAAAGCAACTTGAATGTGCTCAGGTGCCATGATCTTCGACCTGAACGCCGGCAGTCTGTCTGCTGTGGCTGAGAAGGTGGTCGATGAGCTGCTGAGCAAGAACGAGATCCGTGCGAGCGATCGGGATGGCCTGCTGAGAGCTCTCCTCATGAGACGCAGGTATTCCTCCCTCTCTGTCAGCTAGAAGACAATGCCATAAAAAATGTGTCCATCCTGCTTATTATGCTCATTTTATCTGTCCTTCCAGTCAGTCTGAGGGTCCTGTGGTTACTCCCTCTGGAGACATTGAGATGCAGACCTTTTCTGTCTCCAAGAGGGTATGACTTTGTTTTTTGTCAGTTTTATCCACATTATTGTATATCATTATATTTATTGTCCTGCTGATGTTTCTCTGCAGAGAGACGGCTCTGACAACATGGAGGCCTCAGTCGTCCTCTCAGGTATGTTTGTGTCATATGGGTGCACATAGGCGTCTCCACCTCTGGGGCAGATGTGGCTTACATAAAAATGGTGATTTTTTTTTTTCATAGGTGTCCTGGACATCCTGGAGAAGCCAGTGGTGGCTTTTGTGAGGTTGAGTGACTCCGTGGTGATGGAGTCAGCCCTAGAGAGTCCCATCCCTGTTCGCTTCGTCTATGTGCTGGTCGGCCCCAGCGACAGCGAGATGGACTACAGAGAGAGTGGACGTGCCATGGGCGCTTTGATGGCCGACTGGGTGAGAGAGGAGACGTTCCTGCTATCAGTCCTGAGCTCCTGAGTTTGGTGCGGGCGTGCTAAAGCGTCCTGTGTTTCTGCTTCAACAGGTATTCTGTCTGGAGGCCTTCCTGGCCAAGACTGACAAAGATCTGACCAACGCCATCGCTGACTTCATGGACTGCAGCATTGTGATCCCGCCCACTGAGATCCAAGACCAGGGGATGCTGGAGCCAATCATCCAGTTCCAGAAGAGGATGCTGCGAGACAGAGTCCGTCCCTGTGACACCCGTCTTGCATTTGGCGACAGGGTCAAAGGTCAGCATACAGAGCAGTCCTTACAGCTGCACAGTGAATCTCATTTTCCTACTCCTCCTTTCACAGATTTACATATTTAATGAAGCAAAAGTTCAACATTTATGCTTACAAAATCAACCTACCACCACCTCTCAGGCTCACTAATTAGATGAACATTAAGAAACTTCAGCCGTAAGAAGTCTCTCCCACAAGCTATAGCGACCAAATAACACTGCATTTCCTTGAATAAAATTATTAGTTAGAGTATTTCTCTTGATTTGAGCATGATGTAGACAATTAGGATAATGTAACAACACAACGATTTTAAATGCATGCATGTCTCTTCAAGGTAATAATAAATATGTAACAATTTTAGTTGAAAACTTTCAGATATAAACTAACAGGTCAACAGGATGTGAAGACAACAGTTTTGACGTTATGTCAAAGACTTAAGTTTAATGTTGCAGGGATATCTAATGAGGTTAGCATGCTAACCAGCTAGCTCAGAGCCTCAGGTGGCTCTGGGCTAGCTGTATTTGTAGCAGACAGATATGAGAGTAGCACCAGTCTTTTCATCTAACTCACTGCTAGCTACATGACCGAATAAAGGACATTTACCAGGCAACAGAGGTGGGCAAGAGCCAAGACAATTTTAAGGGAAATGTTTTCTTAATTTTGAGAAGATCAGCTCAATCATTGTTAAATATAGAAAAGAAAAAACAAGGAAGGGAAGACAAGACAGTAAAAAGGGACAAATCTAACAAAAAAAACTTAGACATCTTGAAAGCAACATAAAAAATATGCAGAATTAATATTGATACAAGTTTTATTTGTGTGCACATGCAGTTGAGAAAGCTCCAGAGCAGCCGCGGGAGGACCCTCTGGCCCGTACAGGCTATCCTTTCGGTGGGATGGTGAGGGACCTCAAGCGCCGTTTCCGTCACTACATCAGCGACTACACAGACGCTCTGAACCCTCAGGTCCTCGCTGCCGTCATCTTCATCTACTTCGCTGCCCTGTCCCCGGCCATCACTTTTGGAGGGCTTCTGGGTAAGAGAGAGATGTTGTTTGTTCTCCGAGGATCAATTCATTTAGGGGAGTTCATTGAAAGTTAATTATTCTCTCTCGTCTGACCCTAGCTGACAAAACAGAGAAAATGATGGGCGTGTCAGAGCTTATGATCTCCACCAGCATCCAGGGTGTCATCTTCTGTCTCATCGCCGCCCAGCCTGTCCTCATCATTGGCTTCTCTGGACCTCTGCTGGTGTTTGAGGAGGCTTTTTTCGCTGTGAGTATGATTTGTCAGATGTTGAATCTAAACTTTACCAAAAAATAAATTGTTATTAAGCCAGTTTTTTTTCTTCATAAATGTCTGTTCTATTCATTCATCCCATACTAGTTCTGCAAGTCCCAGGGCATTGAGTACCTCGTGGGTCGTATCTGGGTGGGGATGTGGCTGGTAGTGATCGTGGTCATCATCGTGGCGGTGGAAGGCAGCTTCCTGGTCCGATTCATCTCCCGCTTCACTCAGGAAATCTTCTCCATCCTCATCTCTCTCATCTTCATCTATGAAACTTTCAATAAGCTCTTCAAGGTCCATCTCTTCCTCCATCTCACATCCCAGACATGATCTCCCTTCAGCCACCACCATACTGGCCTCATTTGCGATCTCTTAATTTGCTTTTCCCCAACTTCTCCTCCTCAGATCTTCAAAACCCACCCTCTGATTCTGAACTACGACCATCTGAACGACTCAATGGAAAACCCCTTCCACCCGATCATCAAGGAGCACGTCGAGTACCACGGAGATGGCAACGTCACCATCCATGAGCTGGAGATTGAAAGGCCCTACCCCAACACTGCCCTGTTGTCCATGTGTCTGATGTTTGGCTGCTTCTTCATTGCGTACTTCCTCCGCAGTTTCAAGACTGGTCATTTCCTCCCCGGCCCGGTAAAATCAATCTCCCATCTATGGAGATTACAAAAAAATGGCAATCATATCCGAATGTAATTCACATGGCAAAAATGTACATTCCTTTGCTGAATTTTGCCTACTTCTCCTCACTAGATCCGTCGTCTGATCGGAGACTTCGGTGTCCCTATTGCTATTTTCTTCATGATTGCTGTGGATATCAGCATTGAGGATGCTTACACTCAGGTAAGTTTTGTGCTGTGGGGAGTTAAGTCATCCCTAATAAGTTCTAGACCACAGGTCATGTGTCCCCACAAAGACTTATTAAGAAATACAAAAAATGTATTGGCTTGGATATATATAAAAAAATCTCTGCAAACCTTTTACGTGTCTTTCTCTTATGTTTTGGTTGCAAATGGTCCAAATGAACATCGTCCTGTCCCCTTGTAGAAACTGGTTGTGCCAAAAGGTGTTGAGGTGACCAACCCCGCAGTCAGAGGCTGGTTCATCAACCCCATGGGAGAGAAGAAGGAGTTCCCCAGCTGGATGATGGCTGCCTGCTGTGTCCCAGCACTGCTCGTCTTCATCCTCATCTTCCTGGAGTCCCAGATCACCACGTGAGTCACGCGCTGGATACTTACGTCTTCAATATTACTGCATGTGAAGTGAAAGTAAGACTTTGAATTTTCTCTGCCAGGCTGATTGTGAGCAAACCCGAAAGGAAGATGATAAAAGGATCCGGTTTTCATTGGGATCTGCTCATCCTAGTCACCATGGGAGGTATCTCCTCTATTTTCGGGGTGCCCTGGCTGAGTGCCGCCACTGTGCGATCCGTCACCCACGCCAATGCTCTCACTGTCATGTCCAAGGGGCCGAAACCAGAGATTGAGAAGGTGCTTGAGCAGAGGATCAGTGGCTTTCTGGTTGCCATCATGGTTGGTAGGTGCTGCCATCTACAGTTCAGACGCCGACACAGCAGGGTCACAGTCAAATGACCCTGTCCCCTTGATAATCATTCCCTTTTTATGACTTCCAGGTGTTTCTATTTACATGGAGCCCATTCTGAAGATGATTCCCATGACAGCCTTGTTTGGTATCTTCCTCTACATGGGTATCACCTCTCTGAGTGGAATCCAGATGTGGGACAGGATGCTCCTGTTGATCACACCAAAGAAGTACCATCCCTCTGATGCCTACGCCACCAGGGTATGTAACACTCTCAGATAAAGTCCAGAACCTCACTCTTATAATTAACATATTTACATGTGGAAGACCCTTGTGTAAGGAGATAAATCACTGTAGCCTAAAATATGTTTTGTCTCCTTACAATTTTTTGTACCTCTTTGTGGTCATTCTGTGCTGCTTTATAGTCCTTATGTGTCTCTTTGGGGTCGTGTTGTCTTACTCTGTAGTTGCTTTGCTCTTTGGGCTCATTTTATGTCTTTTTGTGGTCATTTTGTGTTTTGTCTTGATTGTTTCACACCTCTTTGTGGTCGTTTTGAGAGCCTTTGTGGTTTTTATGTGTCTCCCTGTAGCTGTTTTACACCTCTTTATGGTTTTTAACATGTCTTTTGTTTTTTTATTTGTTTTTTTGAGTCTCTTTGTGATCACTGTACTTCTCTTTGTCATTGCTGTGTGTGTCTTATGAGTTGTTTTTATCCTCTTTATGGTCATTTAGTATCTCTATGGAGTCATTTAGCTGACCTTCCAACAAGAAGGTATTAGCCGAGGGATTCATGTGACCTATGAGAAATCCTTCCATGGGCAAGACTGCCACATTAAATTGTACAGGTGTTCCTGTTTCCACCAATTTAGTGCTTTCTAGCCTACAGCTAGCTGTCAGTAAATCACCCCACCATAAATTAGCATTCTGTTAATTTTCTCGTTTATCTTTGCGTTTGTCCCTGCTAATGCTCTCCCCTGTTGCCATCTGTGCAGGTGTCGACATTGCGTATGCATCTCTTCACTCTGATCCAGCTGGTTTGCCTGGCTATCCTGTGGATGGTGAAGATGAGTTCCTTTTCTCTGGCGCTGCCTTTCGTTCTCATTCTCACCATCCCTCTACGCATGGCCATGACCGGCACTCTCTTCACTCCCCTCGAAATGAAATGTGTAAGTAGCTCTCTGTGTGTCTGGTGCTTTCCCTGCCAAGATAAACATTAGGTTTCTTTGTTGTAACTGGATGTGTTTGCGTTGCAGCTGGACGCAGATGACGCCAAAGTGACGTTTGAGGAGGAACCTGGGAAGGACGTGTACGACGAGTCCCCACTGCCATAAATAACCTCTTTTCATTAATGTTTTATTCTCAAACATAAATTAAATCAATTATTGACTACAAGTAATCAGGAGTCTTTAAAAAAGAAAAATGTAATGTTCTGTTCTGTTACTTTTATTTAAAGGAAATCACCTCTCATTTATAGAAATCATGTGTTTATACTGCAGGCGAATCTGTTTGTGACTCTGAACCCCAACAGAGCCCCAATTATATAGTCCATATTGTAATCAAGATTACATTTCATCACTTCATTTGACTCCGTTAGTTTTAGTTGATTAAAAATGACCTTCCTTTGGTTTCTTACCTCAAGCTGTTTTATGTTTTATGATGCAGGAGGAACATTTGAGTTCTTTAAATGAGCAGTTATTTCTCTTCAGACACCAGACAAATCCATTTATAGTATTGTTTTTGTTTCCTTCTTTTAGAGCATAGCAGTATATCTGAGTGACCACCAATGATGCCACATTGTATATCTGCACGTCATAATAATGTGATGCCACCGTACTTAATGTTGACTATTTAAGTCAAGCAGATTTGATCCATTCAGCTCTTTACATGTCCACAAATGATGAATATCTGTGAGATTTCCACATACATACAGTAGCCTTTCCTCTATTTAGTCTCAAAATTAGTTTTAAATTGTGTTACTCGAGTTTGCCTCATTTGGTTTACTGAACAACGTGGTCTTTCTTGTTCAGCCGACCTTTTTAGAATGTGTATAGTAAGATGTGTAATGCACTTATATCTTATTTTGAGTGTGTAATTGCTTTTCTAATTAAACGATGGGTAATAGGTAGCGTAGATGTTGGATGATGAGATATGTGCTTGAGCTGATGTTTTTACTGATGATATAATCAGGTAAAAGTCTTATTTGTACATGTATCTTATTATGCCTTTTTGTGATGTTCTACCATGCGTTTGTGTGCTTGAAACACTGTACATGCTTTGGATTTTCACTTTATTGAAAATAAAAACAGCCTACAACAGTGCTTGGTTTCAGACAATGCATTTCACATCACTCACAGCTCATTTTACCATGAGTAACAAGAGAAGAGTGTTCAATTGGACCATGATGCCTGCCACTCAGCTGCATGCTGCGTTCAGGGCAATCACGTAAACTACAACATCAAGCAGCTTGAGGCGTTCTTGTGCACCAGTTATGGAAATTTGTCAAGATATGTGAGTGTTTATTTACTTTATCTAAATTACATATGACCAAGTAGAGTTTAGGCATTGGAACGACAGACTGACAAGGTTCGAACAATCCAAATTCTTTACGCACAGAGACAGAATAACACATCGACATATATGTGACAGACATGGTATAAAGATACCTTCATCGACACAAACAAGGATGAGCCCAACATGTAGTATATTTGACATGAATGAGCAGTCATACTTAGTGGAACATTGGTTTCTATCTACAGACTTTGAGGTGAAAAATGTCCATTTCAAACTGGAAAGTGATGGAATTGGGTTAATAATTTCTGCAATAACAGGAGGCTTTGAAAATTGAGTAGGATCATTTCCCAGATTAGGGACTTATTACATATTTTTTGTTTCTTTGAATTTTATCTTACTGCACAATTTAGTTAAGGATATTGGGATACCAGTTACATAACAGAAGTCAAATGAAATGTGACATATTATTTTTGGAGATATTCAAAACATAAAAATACATGTCACAGAATAAACAATCATGTGAAACACTAAATTATCCCTAACTAATTCTGAGTAGTGTAAAGTTAAGGTATAGCTTTATTTGTACACTTGAACACATTAGTTTTCAAGGGCTCTGCCTGTTCTTCGGCGCTGATCACAACGTTTCCGACAGCACCCGAACGCAGCACGGTTTAACAAGGCCGAGTGCCTGAAAGTCATTTGTTTTCCTTGAATCGGATTGACTGGATTGGACGGCCGGGGGTTCCGCCCACAAACACACAAGGTGGAGTTGAAAAGAAAAAAAAACACGCTGTGTCAAAATGAAGCTGTCAAACAGCCTCTTACAATTTGCTTTTAGAGGATTCGGGCAATGTGAAAATGCATGGAGGCTGCTGTGAAGACCTCTCAGATAGATCGCTCCAAAGTGGAAATCTGACGTTGATGAAAATTATAAACTTTTTTTTTCTAAATGTTTGTTAATTGTGTTAAGTCATGTGAGTATGTAAGATAACCGGGCGGAATTTAAATTAGATCGGGCACAACTTTCATGAAACTTGCAGCCCCGCTAAAGATTTCCGTGGTGCAAAGTTCGGCTGGAGCCCTCTGACAAGAGCCGGCGAGCCTGCGGGCGTGAAAGAAAGAATAATCGCCCTCGGTTTGGGTTCAGAAACAAGGTCGGGGGGAAAAATATCTGGATGTCTCGGCGTGGCGAAATGGTTGGATGGAGAGAGAGGAGCTGCTGCGCGTTGAGTGGAGGGAGACGGCAAGTGAGATGGAGGCGGGGGGGAAGGACCATCTCTGCGGGGACTGGAGCCCGGGACCGACGGCGCAGTGCTGGCTATCGTTCAACCCTCCCCTTCTTCCTCCACAACGACACCGAGGCTCACGCCGAGACGCAGGTAAGCCAACAAAACAGCCGCTCGGTTTCACAATACGGCGAGAGAGCGCGATAAACAAACTCGACTAACCTTCTAAAAGAAAAAAACAACAGAAAAATCCACCTTTTTTATACGTGTGGTGTTGTTTTTCTTTCACCACGGCTCGGTCGGTAGCCCTCTTTGTAGTAGCGAAATAAACCGACCGCTGTGGTAGGGCACAGACGAGGTCGGCCATAGCCGGATTTCTTGTCTTCTACAGCGGGGACGAAACTGCACGTCGGACCGGGAGGTAAACCGTTGGGTTCTATCAAAAGTACACCGAGCGACCGTTTAAATGCAAATTCCCCGCGTCGAAACGCGACCGTTTCGTGCTGTAAGCGGGTTGTTTCGGGTGGTTTTTTTTTAAGCGTGGGGGAATTAGCGGTGGTTTCCGCGCCGAGACCTCCATGCGGCTGTTGGCGGAACAGCCAGCCGCCTCTCTCGGTTAGCCATCAGGGATCTCGGTTTAATATCTCACCGTGCAGAGACTCGCCCTCTCTCTCCCCCTCTCTCTCTCACTGACTAGCCCAGAACCGCCGACGACCGAGCTCGGAGAACCCGCCTTCTTGATCTTTCTTATGCGCTTTTGGACCGAGGGAAGGGAGTCTGCAACGCCCTGGCTCTAGTTTTTAAGCTCAGTTTTCTGTGTTTGCAGTGCGCCATTGGACCTTGTCACGGTAGGTTTTTCCCCCCCTTGTAAGCGCTGAGCTGAAGCATGGCGGACCTGGAGCCGTTTGTCGCGCCAGTGAAGCTGCTCTGCCTCGGATGTTACAGTGTTTCCTTTCGGCGGTTGGGCTTAGTATTTTTTCAGACGTAGCTTTAACGGCATGGTGTCGTGGACGAATACGTTAGCGGGTAACGGTTAAAAAAACGAACCGTTTCGTCAAGGGGCTGTAATGTTTGGCAAACGTGAAAAATATTTTCCATTTTCTTCTTTCTTCCTGTGCCTCCGCAAGTCCCTCCAGCCATCCACCATGAAATGTATATCTCGGGGACGTTGTGGCAAATTTGTTCAAAAACCGTTTTTCTTCCACTCTGTTAAGTCTGTCGTTAATTTAACTTAAAAAAAAAGAGGTTACTTAAAATACAATATTTTTGAATGATGTCTGTTTTGATCTGTTAGTCCAGAGGTCTGCCCTCATTTCTTGTTAAATAAGCTCAAAGTTTTGTATTATATGATTTAATATTTATAGTTAATATCAGAGAAGTCCCTTTTGTCGTGCCAAGTTGCCCTTGGCCATGTAATGCTTCAGCTCCCAAATGTTTTTAACCATCCATATGTTGCGATATTATATAAAATCATAATGAAATTCAACATAATTGTTATTCTGTTGTCTCCAGGTGTAACTTTAACGTCGAGGAGGCTCTGTATGAGTGAAATAAATGTGGATTTTGGTAGTTTTTAACGTAGTCAGGTCGCATCGTGGACGCCACAGTGAGCTGGGGCCACCAAGGACACGATGAACAACGAGCAGCCGCCATCATTGGAGCACAGTTCGGCTACGCCTCGCTGAAGAATGCACTGGCTTTTGCTCTTACACAGCCCAACAAACGCCCGAAACTCGCTCAAAGCGCTCAATAAATACACGCAAAACACATTTATTAACTGCAAGCGACTTGTATGTCGACGTCCTCGCTCCAGCCCCGGTAAACACTCGAGGGGAAGATTATAGGGTTGCATGGCGGAGTTAGATCCGCGTCCATCGGTGATCAGGCGCCTCTACCGAGTGAGCGAGTGGCGCATTTGGCTGCAGTACTTCCAAGCCACCATTCCCCCTCGTCGGAGACCGAAAGCAGATCCCCCGTCCGTGGTCAGCTGGTCGCCTACAGCTGCCTGTCCGTCCACGTCCATTTCGCTTCCTCCTTCCGTGTATCCTCCCCAACCCTCCGTTCCGACAGAAAAATCCTCCATTACCGGGCGGACCGAGCGAGAAAATGGTCGCTCCTGCGTGTCCACGATACTTTTTTAGTTGCGGGATCAGGACAGTACTGATACGCCAAAATTCCCGACTGGCAACATTTGCTCGACGAAGACTCCCGTTGTCGAAGCTAGTTGTGCTAGTTGAAGCCCTCCGCAGTGTTATTTGAGATTTGAAGCCGTCACAAGCAATAGCCTATGTCTCACCATGTAGCGTAAACGTTTAAGGGGCGGTGTAATGAACATAAACCATTATGTCGAGGCGAATCTCAAATGCCACCACTTGAACGCCAGAGTTTACACTTTTACATCCCAACAAAAACACTTTTAAAAACGTATAAATATAAATCAGCGTCGAGCGTATTAATAATTTATACATTTAAATCACAGTATCCTTAAAATGCTGTTTTTTAAAAAACACGGCTGTAGAAGAATAAAGAACATTTAAAGAAGCTATATTTATGGATTTTTAATGTTTTTGTGTGTGTGCGTCTCCATTAAAGTTTGTTATTGTGAAAGATGTATTTTGATAACTTTGATTTTTGTTGCTTTTGTAGATAGGAGACATTACACCCACAAATGAATGGAGCAATGGAGGCAACGACCCAAATCCACGGTGGGGTATTCCACAGTTTACTCTTGGGAATTATTTATTATTTTTTTGGCTGGAATATATTAGATCAGATGGGCTTTTTTAAAGAAATCAGACAAATATGCATAAAGTTGAGTAGAAAAAAAAAAGAGATATTTACAAAAAACAGTAGGTGAGTGGAAAGTGATGAATGGTCAGTGGGGGAAAAAATGTTTTAAAAACTTTGGGAGGGATATTGGTATTTTTGTACTTCTATATGCAATAAAAGTAACGTGTTGCATTATTTTATGTGAATATGATAGGGATCTCTCTATGATTTGAGATCATTTGAAAACAATGGGAAATTTATGCTAGCTGTGTAACAGACAGTTTCAGCATGTTGATTAATTGTTTCAATAATCTTTTTTTGCATCCTTTCTCTTGGTTTTGTGTTACAGTGTGGGCCCAGGAGGACTTATTAAAACTGCTGGAGGCCATGAAAGTAGCCCTGCCTCAGAAAGACCTGACTAAATACAAAACATCAGAGTCTCACCTTGACTGGCAGAAGGTGGCCTTCAATTCCTACACAGCAGAGATGTGTAAGCAGAAGTGGCAGGAGGTTTCAAAAGAGGTCTGTAATGTATTGATATACTCACATTGATAGTCGCCGCTCATTTATTTTGTGCTCCGTTTAATTAGCGTGCTTTTGCCCGACATATCCACAGATTCGGAAATTCAGGACCCTCACAGAGCTGATAGTCGACGCCCAGGACTACATCAAAAATCCATACAAGGGCAAGAAAATAAAGGTGAATTAAAATCTATATTTCATGCGATGGAAAACCCAGCCGTCCTAGTGGAGCTCAAATCTCAATCCCCCCTTTTTATTTTCCTGGCAATACACAGAAACATCCAGATTTCCCCAAGAAGCCCTTGACGCCATACTTCCGCTTCTTCATGGAAAAGAGGGCCAAGTATGCAAAGTTGCACCCAGAGATGAGCAACCTAGACCTAACTAAGATCCTCTCCAAGAAGTACAGGGAGCTGCCAGACAAGAAAAAGGTCAGACAAAAACAGATGCCTCGGTTAACACATACGTGCTTCGTACTATTTCATACAGTTTTTATAACAACAAATATTGCTTTCTTTTCATGTCTTCAGAAAAAATATGTGGACGACTTCTTAAGAGACAAAGAATCATTTGTGACTAGCATGATGAAGTTCAGGTGAGAGTTCTAGTAATCATATTGACATGTTGTAGACTCGGGGAGAATATTAGACCTGCATGTGTACAATATTTATGGTAATGGTAATTGTGCTTAAGTGTTGGTTTATGATGTGTAAATGCAGGGAAGCACACCCAGACCTCATGGAGAGTATGACCAAGAAAGGTTCAAATGTACCAGAGAAGCCCAAGACACCCCAGCAGCTGTGGTACAACCATGAAAAGAAGGCCTTCCTAAAGACACGCCCAGACGTGAGTTTAGAGATTCTACAACACAGCATGAAAAAAATGCCCCCTTTTAAACTGTAATTGTAATACCACCTGTGTTAAATGTTTTTTATTGATACCAGGCGACCACCAAAGACATTAAGGACAGTCTTGGAAAACAGTGGACACAGCTGTCTGACAAGAAGAGGCTCAAATGGATCACAAAGTCTCTGGAGCAGAGGAAGGTGTACGAGGTGAGACTAAACTGTTGTGGATTAATTATGAAGAACAGTGATGACATCCCTTCCATTTTTCTTCAGCGCTGACTGCTTTTCTTTTGATTGCCTTTGTTCTAGGAGACAATGCGGGAGTACATCCAGCAACACCCAGAGTTGAACATGACGGCAGACGATATCGTAAAGTCCACCTTGACCAAGGCCGAGAGGCACCTGAAAGACAAATCCGACGGCCGACCTGACAAGCCCCCTCCGTGAGTCGCAGCTGGGAGTACACGATGCCGATTTTAGGCCACCAAACTGTTGGCGAGTTATTTAAATCTAATCTTTTGTGTGCATATGCTTTCAGAAACGGTTACTCAATGTTCTGCGCGGAATTGATGTCAAACATGAAGGATGTGCCCAGCACAGAACGTATGGTGATGTGCAGCCAGCGGTGGAAGCTGCTGAAGCAGGGTGAGAAGGACGCCTACCAGAAACGCTGTGAACAGGTGAGCTCAGAACTAGCAAGTCATATAAGTTTAAAAACACAGAAAAAATATTAATGTAATATTGTCTAAAACTGTGATTTGTTTCTTTTTTCTACAGAGGAAGAAAGAGTATGAAATTGAGATGAACAGATTCCTCAGTGTGAGTGTCGTTGTTGCGTTCTTGTGTCATCTTTTAAATTTATACCCCGTCTTATAGTTTACATGTCACAGCTATACGTGCTGCTTTTTGCTGCCACGTTTTCTTATGTGTATTTTCCTCTGCTATATGTATCTGTAGTCTTTGTCAGAGGAGGAGCAGCAGCGGGTGTTGTCTGAGGAGAAGATAGGTTTTAAGAGGGGCGGTGGAGCCAGCAGTCCTGCCTCCAAAAAGAAAAACGCCAAAGCAAAGGTAAGACCAAGTGTACAAGCCCTGTTCTCAACATGTTAGATGCCTGATGCTATCAGACAGCAAAGGTTCAATGTATGATCATTTAATTGCTTATTTAGATGTTACAGTATCCCCTTCTGATATTCCTGTGCTCTGTAATTTTCAGGCCAATCCAGAGAAACCCAAAAGGCCGATTTCAGCCATGTTCATCTTCTCCGAGGAGAAGCGTCCCAAACTGCAACAGGAGCGTCCCGACCTTTCTGACAGCGAGCTCACTAGACTCCTGGCCCGCATGTGGAATGAGCTGCCCGATAAGAAGAAGGTAGCCTTGCAATGCAATAACATGGACTGTGGATAACAGGAGCATATGATCCTGATATGTACGCTTGTCTGATTATCTTGTTGTCATTTAGGAGAAGTATAAACGTCTAGAAACAGTCCTGAAGGCAGAGTCAGAGAAGAAAGAGAAGGAGGATCGTAGTCGTCTGCCGGACCCACCCAAGACTGCACAGGACATCTGGCAGCAGAGTGTCATCGGAGACTACCTGGCCAGATTTAAGGTTTGCTTGAATACAAACTGGTAGTTTTGTACACCATAACACGGGTGTAACGGTTGATACTAAAATTGTCCAAAGAGGCAGAGAGAGATCACAGGTTTCCATGCTCCTGCTGCTATAAACCTGGAAATTCAGTTTAATTTTGGTTAAAAAAAAATACAGAAAATACACATAAGATACTTACCACAAGTGTATTTAATATGAAATTGTTTTGCAGAGTGACCGGCCAAAGGCGCAGAAAGCTATGGAAGCCACCTGGGGCACCATGGAGAAAAAGGAGAAAATTATGTGGATTAAAAAGGCAGCAGAGGATCAGAAACGATACGAGGTTCGTGGTGATTCAATAGAACTCCATAGTATCTGTATGTTGCCCCAAAGAGCTAACCGTTGATTTAACTGTCTACAACAGAGAGACCTGTGTGAGATGCGCTCACCTGCTGCTGCCATTGCCTCAGGGAAAAAGATGAAGTTTGAGGGTGAACCCAAGAAACCACCATCGTGAGTCTGTCGCATCCAACTTGTAGGTGCTGTCTGTTTTCTTTGGATTCTTTGAAACTGTAACGTCGTGATTTTTGCACATTTTCGACTCTAGAAACGGATATCAGAAGTTCTCTCAGGAGATGCTGTCCAATGGAGAGCTGAATCACCTCCCAATGAAAGAGAGGATGGCAGAGATCGGCAGCCGCTGGCAGAGGTTACCACTGAAGGACAAGGACCGCTACAAGAAGATCGCTGAGGAGAAGCAGAGACAGTACAAAGTGACGCTGGAACAGTGGCTCGCTGTAAGCAGTGGTTGTTGGTTTTTTGAGGGCGTTTCGTCTAATCTACTTCAGCACCTATCTAACATTCACCTCTATCCCTCCACAGAGCTTGTCTTCACAAGAGAGAAACACCTACAAAGAATATAATTCTCAAGTA
This sequence comes from Acanthopagrus latus, assembly GCF_904848185.1. Classification (NCBI taxonomy): domain Eukaryota; kingdom Metazoa; phylum Chordata; class Actinopteri; order Spariformes; family Sparidae; genus Acanthopagrus; species Acanthopagrus latus. The sequence continues at coordinate 16,264,049 of NC_051061.1, forward strand.
AGTCAGTTATTTCACTGTATTAGAAATCCTACTTTGGCTCTGTAAAGTTTTAATCTTTCTGACATCTCACGTTGGCTGTTTGACTGCTTGTTGTTTCAGAAAAGGAGAACCACGGCGAAACCAGGAGGCCCTAAAGCGAAGGCCAAAAAATCTGTAAGTACCGACTCTCTCATTCTTCTTCTTGATTTTTAAATCGGCCGTAGTTATGTCAACATCCATACCTGAAAATCTGTCTTCCCACAGGACACTGAGGAGGAGGAGGAGGATGATGATGAGGACGAAGATGATGAGGAGGAGCAGGAGAAGGCTTCATCTGAAGCAGACTCTTCCAGTGAGGACGACGATGATGATGATGACGATGATGACGTGAGTTTGAGTGTCTCTTTGCCAGAGTACAGAGATAACTGAGGCTGATGGTGCTAAATATATATTCTTTGCTGTTGCTTGTTTAAAGAAGGAGGCGGATGATGACGATGACGACGATGATGACGATGACGACGACGACGAGGCGGAAGACAAGGAGAACAAATCAGAGGACAGCAGCAGCGAATCGAATTCACAGGGGTCGTCGGACTCAGATTCGGACTGAAATGGCCGACGTCATCATGAGACGAACTGAGCAGCGCTGAGCTGAGCCAAGAGTCAAGGGAGCTCTGCCACTGTGCCAACCCTGCTCTCCTCCCACCACTAGGGGGAGCCCCTGCATTGCCTCATCCACTTCACACTCACCCATTTTGTGTTGGTGATCTTCTCATTGGAGGGACCCTGCCCTTATGTCCAACATCAGTTTCATTCCCTCCCCGGTGTGACGGTCATCCGACAGCACGAGCCGCTGACGTTATGCCAAAAACAGCATCCCACTGGTTTGGTGATGTCACGAACATTTCAATCTTGACATACAGCTTCAGTGGATTAAGGTTAGAGTTTTAATGTCAAGAGGGGAAGTAATAACTCTCCAGTGTTTTATTATATTATTCTGGTAATTAGTTGAAGACCGGTGGCTTCATAGAGCCAAAGAACATAGTATGGTGGATCACTTTAGGGAGGGTGGGGGGGTGTGCAGGGTACTGAAAAATTGCACTCTTCAGAATGTTTCCATTATTCTTTTTTCTTTTTTTTTCCAGAACATTGTTGCGTTGTTCTCTATTCTCAATTTTTGATGTAGATTTTATCATTTGGTTCTTAAAGAGGTGGTATTTTTTTCAGGAAAAAAATCAAGCCATTATGAATGTCTTTTTTGTTGCTGGAAAATTTTGTTACGTACCTGTGTTCTCATTTAAAAGATAAGAGTGCCTACATAAAGTGTTGACCCCCTCTTGGACTTTTTCATGTTTTATTGTTTTACAATGTTGAACGGAAGTGGATGTGATGAGGCTTTGCTAGTCTTTAAAAGGACTTTTTAAAGGAATACAGCAACATTTGAAAGTGCTCATTTGCTTCCTATTTGAGTTAGCCTGACAGACGTTTCAATACAGAACTGAAACTATTTTCAGTCTCATGGAAATTTGTCACAAGAAATGAAATCTCCAAATATGTTTGAATTAAGTGCATAAAACAGTTTTTGTCCTCTTTAATATGGACAATGTATCCCATTTTATTTTGAAAGAACGGCCGGTTGAGGTGTTTATAAACTATATATGAGCAATGTTTTCATGCTACAAATTCTCTGTTGGTTTGAAATCTGACCAAATAATTGAGTGCTTCTTGAAACCCACACAGCCTGCTCTAAGATGCACGGCTGTGCCATATTCTGTACATGTTTCAAATTATTGTCCCAACTGTAGTCTGCAGACATTCTGTGCCTTGGAAATAGTGTATCCTTACCCTGAGTACTAGATTTCAGTGTATCAGGATTGTTCCTTCATCTTCAAATTACTTATTAACTCAACTTCTCTTACTTTTGTTTTATTATAAGACAAAATGTAGTTAAATTTGTGTTCATGTTTATACTGATTATTTGGTTGGTTTTATGCCCTGAAAAAGCCTGACTACATCCACAGTGCTTCAAGATTGTGAAACAAAAGAAGCCCAGAGGGAGGTGAAGACTTTCTATGGGTGCTGTAGGATCCATTGCCATGTGTGGGTGTCATTTGTCAAACTTAACTGACATGTCTTGTACACAGAAATCCATCAGTCTGAAACAGTTCTGCCTGACTCAGCAGTTTGTTCTGGCCTGACAGTAATAAACAGTGTTTATTGTGTGACCAGAGCAGTTTGTCATTGAAGGGGATAACGCTTGTTTTCCACATTTTTGAGCTCAATCTGTCTCTGTTTTTAAAGAATGCGTCACACAGTCGGTGTGTGTTTCTTCTCCGAACCGTTGTTTTACGTTTTATTTGCGGTTTGTTTGAATTGTTAATAGGTTTGTTTTAAATTGTCGTGTTCTGATCCATCTGGAATCGTTTGTGGATGTCGGACTGAATGGGTTTTCATCAAAGGTTTTTTTTTTTTTTTTTTTTTTTTAATGGTATTGACTGTAATCCATCTGGATTTTAGTTTGATGCTTATCCCAAAAAAGTGTGCACTTAAAAGTAAATCTGTCCCTCTGTGTGAGTTTGTGTGCATGCATGCACAGAACTGTGTATATATGAGGGTGTGAGTGTGTGTTTCTTTGCTTTAATGTGTGCTGTTTTTACTGTTTATTTGTTGCATACCATGATGTGACTGCAGCATGCATGTTTGTGCCTGTGTGGGGACATCTTACCAACACCATGAATGTAGATATTGTTCAATCTTTTTTTTTTTTTTTTTTTTTTTTCTCTCCAAAGGTCTTTAGTAATTTTCCCTCTGCACTGTTGTGTCATTGGTTACCTAAAAAAAACAACAGGACTTCAGTGACTGTCCTTTTGGGTCCACAGACAGAGTACAAGGTGACTCTTAATCTGTTGGTACTGGACTGATTTTGATCATTATGAATCTCATCACTGTCTGAAACAAAACCAGCCTGGACTATTTAAATAATCTGGGGAGGGACGAAGAAAGCAATTGCTGATATTGATCTGTAGGAGTTTGTAAAAAAAAAAATAAAGAAAAAAAGGGATTTGGGGAATTGAGTTGCCAGAGGAATTTGGGGTTAAAAACTTGTAATTTTTCTGTAAATACTGTTTTTTTGTATTGAGTGCTTATTGTTTTGTTAGTGCTTTAAGTTTGCAAACCCTCATCTGTGACTTCTGAGGCCAGTGAGTTTTTCACTCAATGGGGAGAGTTTTTGGTTTAATTCACCTGTTTTAGTTGTTTCTTCTCTCCCTTCTGTTGGTTTATAGAGATATCTAAGACAGCAAAGCTTTACAAGTTTGTACTGCTGATCATTTGACAAAATTCGATGTTTTCTATAGCTGAGGGTGTTCTTATGTCCTTGTAGTTCAAGTCTTTGGGCAAATAAAAATGATCTTTAACAGTTTGAGGTGTGTGTGTTGTGTTGCAACCTCATACAGGCAAACCGAACATGGATAAGCACAGTGATGTGGGAACAAATAGACTGTGGACATAAAAAAAAAAAAAAAAAAAGAAAATGCACTTGTAGGTGTGTCTGAAAATGTATATTGGGCTTTTCTTGGTATTCTGAAGAAAAAAAAACTTCTTTGATTTGTTTTAGAATTTTTAAAACAGACCCCATTTTCCTCAGTTGTCCAGGGAAAATGTTGCAACACTTCTATGGGGGGAAGCTCCAAGAATGTTTTGTAGACTACAAATCCTCACTTGATTTTCTGTTGCCATGCGGGTTAGATAATAAGAGAACTTTCACTTTTGGGTGAGCTTATCCTTTAAGGCACCTGATCACAGTCTTTTTGGGGTCATGTCCCCATAAAAGCAATGTGTGCATGTGATCCCTTGTCACAAGTCTGGTATGTTTATGAGACAAGAAACAGATTTTCCCTTCTCAAATTCTCAGTTTTGAACATTTCAAAATCTGAAAGGGTAACACTATACATTATTTCAGGAGATATAATCAGGAAAATAAGAGATTTTGTGTGGATTTCATATCATGACCACTTTAGGGTTCCTGATCCCAGGTTGAAAATAGGTTTCAAAGGTCTTAAGCTACTTCTAAAACAGGACTCTGCCCAAAACGAAGCTTCAAGTTCATGAAATGAAGCCGGACCTTTATTTTGTTGTATAGCCTTACAAATTTCAAAATAAAAGGAAAAATAAATAAGGACTCCTGAACTTCTGGAGGTCCTGGGGTAGGTGCCCATCGTGGCTTGTTGGTAATCCAGCCTTGAAAGTTTCAACAACAACCTTTCCTGTTTCAACATGCACAAAGCTTCATAAAAATCCCCATAAATAAATAATATTTCTCCCAATGTGATGTGGGTGAAATCCCTTCGGATTCTAAAATCTGTTGGAAAGCCTTCACAAAACAATGGAAACTCCTATAGCAGCAGATTAACACCCACACTTGTGAAATGACATATGACATAAATGTAGGTGTCCATATACTTTTGGCCACATAGTGCGTATTACTGGTACCGATGACCTCATTCAACCATTCAGGCTCGACCAAACGATCACAGATACCAAGCTAAAAACCCATGTTCTGTTATTAATGTCTTAAATTGATAGCAAGTCGGTCAGTAATGACGGAAGCACAAGGATTGCACCTTCAAAATAAAATCATCCATAGTGCCTTACTGCGTCACACAAGATCTCCTAGCAACCACAGCTTTTACTGGTCTGTCAATGACAGTATTTGCCAAATATAGATACAACAAGGCGGACAGTGGTATCAGAAAAAGCATGAGTGTAGGATGCTTTTGTGAGTAGACAAAATCACACAAGCATTTATATTTAATAGCGTAACAACGTTACACAAGTAGGCTATAAATGTCTACTCATTGGGTTCAGGTGGAACCAATTTCAACCACTTCGTCCACTGCAGTAGTTTTCTCTCATCTTTTAAAAACTGAGCATGTGCTTTGCTTGCACAATCAAGCTGCATATGTAGTTAGAGGAGCCCTATGTTGTTTTTGGAGAAGTAATCCAAACTCAAAATATAAGTATTTACAAAAATATTGAGGTAATAATACATAGCTTTATCCATAATTGAATAACCAAGCTGTTTTGAGAGGACAATAGAGTTGCCAGACTACTATTTTGAAGCTAGACAGGTGGCAAATACAAGGTAAAACGACAGTCACCACCGGAAGCATCGTTGTGTGTTTTATTTTGAAGGTTGAAACCGGAAGTCAGTTTTATTTTTCTCCCTGCTCAGACGTTGTTGGCCTCCTCGTCGTCAGGCGGGTTTGTAACGTTAATTTAACCCACAGCTGCGACAACAAACAATTCAAACGAGCATTTTGTTTGTATTTGTCACAAAGGGCTGATCGCAGCTGAGCGCCGGGCATCTTGTTAACGTCTTTCACGTGGACTGACACGGCGGTGATGTTGCGTCCCTCACAGAAACTGCCTGCTTCAGGCTGAGTTTCTCGGTATGACAGGGTAAGAGGAAACGTCGGGTTAAATTAAAAAAAAAAAAAAAAAAAAAACATAACGTCACTACAGTGTGTGTCTGTGTCTGTTTCTATGTGTGTGTCACGTTACACCTCACACAGACGCTTTTATTTCACCTTAAACTAGCGAGTCGGGTAAGCAGGACTAGCTAGCAAATGCTAACGCTAAAAAGTAAGGTTGGTTGACGTTAAACAGTCGTTACAGTCGGTACCTGCGTTTATAACGTCTCTCTACTCGATGTTTTCCCACTTACGCTCGCTAGATGGGTGTTTTATGTATGTACGTGGCTGTTGTTGCTTTGTATGTAGTGTAAATATGAGGATAATTGGACCTGTGTTGACCTCACCTGACAGATAGATTGATCCAGGCTATCTGCCAACACCTTACATTTATTAATCAATCCTTCTCTTCTACAGAATGAAGACACACCTGCAACTAGTGTGGATAACAGTTTTAAAAGTAAGTTTTGATTCTTAAAGGTGCACTTTGTTGTTTTTGGGGGGTGGGAGACATTTGAATCAGAAGAGAAAAATCTTCATTGACAGATTTAATTTTTTTAAGTGTAAACACACCAAACAAAAAGGACAACTCAGTTTCATACTGTTTTACTTTGTGTATATGTGGCAGACCCTGCCACCTTTTCTAGTTTCTTACTGCTTGAAGATGAGGACCCTTTTTTTCTCTGAAAGCAACTTGTTTATTCAGTTATGGAACAAACATAATTATTCCTTATTAATATCGTTAAAATTCAGATAAAATTCCTGCCTTAATGTCACGAAACATTTCTAGAGCATCACAGCAGAACAGTGTTGCAACATTCTCTTAAGCAACTAAAGTAGATGGAGACTTGTTTTAAAATGTAAACAAACAACTGACACACAGACAGTCTGACATAATCCAAGAAGCCCCAAGATCCAAAATTGTTTTGAAATGTTGCTATTTACACCCTCGATGCATGGTTGATTTTGTGCAGCCATGCTTTTAGTTAAGTGGCCGCAATGAAGATTTCTTCAGTGTTAGTAACGTAAAATCAATTTTGGATCTTGTGCCAGATAATCTGTATAGATGATCTGCCAATTTACTGTTGTTGTTTTGTTCCCAATTCAAGTCTGAGGCAGTTGTTTAGGTTTTCTGCACAATGCTCTTTTGCTGTGAAGTGACTTAATTTAAATTTTTGGGTGAATAGTCTTTTATCTATTGCACCTTGACCATGCTGACATTCTCATGATTGTAAATTGTTTTGTTTTTTTTGGTTGTTTGTTTGAAATCCGTAGGTCAATATCCCATTACCCTACTATCAAGATTTCCCATCCAGATTTTCAAATGAAAATGGAGGATATGCCCCTGTCAGGCCAAGACAACACCAAGCTGGAGGTTGTTGAATATCTAAAGCATTTAAGTCTTCCTTTAACAGTCAAACGTTATGTCTGTCTTCTGTTTTTAATGTGGCAACGGCAATTTTGTATTTGGTCTTCATGTTGCAGGCCTTGGTCCATGACATCTACTCTGAGCTGGTGGAAGATGCCTGTTTGGGCCTGTGCTTTGAGGTTCATCGTGCTGTGAAACAGGGCTACTTCTTCTTGGATGAAACGGACCAAGAGAGCATGAAGGAGTTTGGTTGGTACCATGACATCCAGTTCGTTCTGGTCCATATCTCTTTGGTGTGTTTGATTACTATATATATACTTTTTTTTTTCCCTCCACCAGAAATTGTTGATCAGCCAGGAGTGGACATATTTGGCCAAGTGTACAATCAGTGGAAAAACAAAGAGTGCGAGTGCCCAAACTGCAAAAGATTGATAGCAGCTTCTCGCTTCGCTCCGCACTTGGAGAAATGTCTCGGCATGGGCCGCAACAGCAGCCGCATCGCCAACCGCAGGTCGGTCAGTAAAGGAGTGCTGTGCTCATCCAAAATTGGTGTGAATAATTGATCACATTGTTTGATTGTTTTTGTTTTTTTGTTTTTTAACAGGCTAGCCAGCAATAACAACATGAGCAAATCAGAGAGCGATCAGGAAGACAATGATGACCTCAATGATAACGACTGGTCGTACGGGGCAGAAAAAAAAGGTTAGCTTTAAAAGAGAAGTTTAACTTCATTAACTTGCTTTCCACTTTGCTAAGAGAATAATTAAGCAAGAGTCCTGGTTGATGTCATATGATAAACAAACATGTTTCCATGTTACAGCCAAGAAGAGAAAGTCAGATAAGGTATTTTGTCATTTGTTTTCTCTCTCATGCAGACAATATCGGTATACAGTATGAATGATGAGTGCATAATGTGGTCTATCAAATGTGAATAACTTTCTTTGTGCAGAATCAAAATTCCCCAAGACGATCCAAATCTGTAAAACACAAAAATGGTGAGTTTATCAGGCGTTTAGTTTCTGGTGTCATTGTTTGAGATGATTATCGTCTGCACCTGGTCCCTTCAGCTGCCTCGAAGCTTGTGATGGGTCATGTTGCAGATCAGGATGTTCTGTGTCCTCAGTCATTGTTTGGACACCTGCAGTCTAATGCCAACCACGGTGTAGTGTAGAAAGGTTAAACAAACAAAGGTTCACCTTTACGATTTACTGATCCACACCAAAAATATCAGCACAGATGAAGAAGACTTATGCAAATTATTGACCAGACTTTCATCGTGCAAGCTCTAGCGATCCTGATCCTGAAAAAATATTCCTGGTAGATGATTTTGACTTAAATACTGATGATGTTCTAGTGGTTTTATCTGTGCATGTGAAATAAAAGTTATGATAACTGAATGTTTTTATTTCTATTCTTTTTTTACAGGTGACCTTGGAGGCAGCGTCAGTTCGGAGCCTTACAAGGTGACAAATCCTTCTTTTGTTATTGTTACCTGCGAGACCACCAAGTCCTTCCAACTTGTACTGTACAAAGTACTGATAATGTTTTCTCTGTCTTTCATTTCAGTACAACTATAATACTGGCATCAGTTATGAAACTTTAGGCCCCGATGAAGTCAGATCTCTTTTAACGACGGTAAGCGACTTGCTTGAATGTGCCCAAGCACGTAGATGTTTTTCAGGATAAGCAGTCCTTTTCTTTTTTTACTAATCTCCTTTAATCAAACAGATTTTAATGTTGTGTTTGTTTCGACAGCAATGTGGGGTGATCTCTGAGCACACCAAGAAGATGTGTACCAGGTAATTACTGTGTAAACCACTGGCACATAAACAAAAGTAGTGATGAAGTGTCTCCACTCTAAAATCACCTGACGCCATGTTATTTAATCCAAATTCTGACATCGGTGTCTCTAGCTACTTCAGTTTGACCCCTCTGTGAAACATCATAAGAACTAAATCACTTTCACTGTCTGAACCTGAATCTAGAAACATGATCCAATTAATCCGTGTATTTATGGAAGTGATCATGTATGTCGGGACAAACTCGGGCACACAGGTGGCAAGTCATTGTATTCCATTGCTTTAAAAATCTGGACCAGGGATTGACGTGTCTGTTTCTCCAGAATAAAAAGATCTGCGTAGATCTCAGACACAACAATAACAATATAGATATTCTTATTTAGCCCATGAAGGACGCTCTCAGTGACCAATCCCTGACATTTCATAACCTTTTTTAACACCTCATTGCTGCTCTGTGCCATTTTATTGGTCACTGACTGAGTCCGGAGCAGTCCGTCCCACCTCCATCCCTCCCTGCATGCGGGGCGATGCGTGAAGCTGTGTTCCGTGGGCGGCCGACAGTTAGGGATGTATAATGCCACCTTGTGTCCCACCAGGTCTCAGCGATGTCCCCAGCACACGGACGAGCAGAGGAGGGCCGTCAGGGTGTTCCTCCTGGGGCCGTCCGCGTGAGTGTGCCCTGTCCCCCTTCCTCACCCCTCCCCTCACCCACAAGTGTCCATAACAAAAGTCATGTATGAATGAGTGCTGTGATCCTCACGGTGCAGGTGTATGATGCAGTTCACTGTTTTGTGATTAATTTGAGATAGGAACAGAACTAATTTTGCTGCTCAGTGTCTTTTCTGCCAGTAACAGCTCTTTGACAGAGGCAGAGTTGTGACTGTCTTACACAGCAGCTGAAGGGGGACTGAGCGATCTGTGACCTTTTATCATTGAAAAGGTCATGAGAGCGTGTCCAGCAGTATACTGGTTCTCAGTGGAGGAGCACCTGCTCCAATCAGGATTTGACACAATTCCCCAAACTCTGTTGTTACCTGCATCGTTCATGCAGGCGACTTGGTAACACTTTATAATAACCATCATGAATAAATGGTTAATTGAAAGTTAGTCAAACTTTAGATCATCTTTATTTAACTGATAATGAAATGCTTGATAACCTTTACAAAGAAGTATATTTCACATTATATATGTGTTAACCATAATGATGGAAAAACAAATTAATTATCTTAGAAGGGCAGGATTTTTTAAAGAAAAGCAAACTGCCTTTTTCCTTTTGCTTCAACAGCCTGGGTTAAAACATTTTAATGAAGTGAGTATTTCTGTACCTAACAGTGGACATGACTAATAGATGAGCTAGTAAGAATACTAATGACACGATCAAGGGGCTGGATTTTGGTGGCTAAGGGTTTTAACATATTGAGCTGTTGTCAGGCTCACACTTTCATTCTTCTAAAGCAAATGGTGCTGATATTCATCAATAAGAACCTGTGTCTGTATTACATAAAGGACAAACACAAAAAGACACCAGATAGTAAATAATTCAAGGGGAGAACAGATTTTGGTTTTGGATTTGCAGAAGTTGTGTAGAAGTGCACAAATGCAGAACATATTTAAATGAGTTTCTGGTTCCTGTTTGAGGATCAAGGTCTCCTCTGAACTTCCACAATCTTGATCTCTGCCTTTAGTTGAACACTTTAGTGTCCTATAGGGTGCCATCAGCCGCAAGCAAAAGTCCAGAGTGCACATAAATGTAGGGTGAGCACAATCGATTTTCTGTTTACATTTTCCACTAGTCTCCTTATACACACAAATGCTCTCATTGTGTGTCTGAAAACAACAGTAAAGTCACAGTAGAGACCATATACAGCAGTGTATGCACCCAACAGCAATGTTATGTAAACAGGTGAGACAGTATGTTAACGGTCATGACCGGAGGCTGATTGAAAATGCCTTACTGGTGCAAATCATTGACTTTGTGCTATAGAGATTAAACTTATCTTCCTGCCCCTTTAGCGGTCTGTTAACTGTATGCAGTACACCAGGAAGATTATCAAATAGATGGAGTTTTGTTCTCTGTGTCTGGGTTTCATGTAGGCCGTCGCTGCCTCACTCGGATGCCGCTGTGGAGAACGACAGCTTTGACATTCCAGACGGACAGACCCTGATGAGCCGCCTGCAGTGGGAAGACTCCCCTGACATCTCACCTACTGATTCGGCCTCATCTAAAGCCAGTGAGGAAGCACTCTTCATTATGCTGAAAGACCTTTTTGTCTTTAATTAAACACGAAAACAGCTGATAGATACATTATCTCTCCACAGGCACCAATCATTCAGATTCGAGGAGGCCCAAGAAAAAAAAGAGGACGTCTCTCGGTTTGAGCAGCGTTGGAGGAGGAGGTGGAGGAGTAGGAGGGGGTGGGGGAGGAGGAGGGGGAAGTCTGACTGGAGGTGGAGGCGGCAGCAGCAGCAGCAGCTCTCAGAGTAATATCAGCTTATCGACCAAAAAGAAGAGGCCCAAACTCTCAGCACCTTCTATTTCCAGTATCTATGATGACTTAAACTAGTATAAACCAGGACTTGCCTCCCCCGATGAAGTCCCTCCTTTCATACCGTACACTTACAGGCTTGAACAGGATGGGACGACACTTGACTCTATAGTACTTATTGATTTAACCTCGAATCAACAAATCAGGCAAATTTAAATGAACATTTGGCGCTCTGTATTACGAGCACAGCGGTCGAAAGATTGGGGTCGGTCACAGAGTTTCTCATCAGGGTATCTGCAGGGAAGTACTGGACCTGAAAACAGGCTTGATTTACTGCTTATTCATGACCCCAAATTATTCTTCAGAGCATAAAAAGTGTTAAATTTGAGCTTTCTGAAACCTTCAGGTACTCCAGGACTGTGACCCGCCCCTATTTTTAGACTGTGTGCTTATTTAACTCTGTTTTGAGTAGACATGTGGACATTTGACTCACCTATACTGGAGTACTCATCAGTGGCTTTTTTTTTTTTTTTTTTTTTAATTTTAGCATCGTATTGCACAGTTGTGTGTGTGTGTGTGTGAGTGCCTCTGTACGCTGAACGTCACTTTTTCGTGTGGTGTGTGTGTGTGCAGTTAGAGGGTATGCCTGTGTGTGTGTAATCATTTATATTTTCATAAAACTATGCATCCTAGAATGTGACATTTTTGTGAAAGTATGTGTGCCATTTTAAATATTTAAATTTTTTTATTGTTTACATCAACAATATATTTAAGTTTTTATTTGTCAGTGCCTATGAAGTGATACTGTAATGTTTATTATTTGTGTGTAAATGCAGATTTTGATATTTGATGATATTTTCGGGGCACATGTGTGTGTATATATATATACAGTATGACGCGTGAGATGGGAAAGTAATCATGAATCCGACGTTAACTTCTTTGTGTATTCTCACTCACTTCTGCTCATAGATCACATTGTACATTCAGTAGATCAGTGGTGCAGTTATACCTGTCATCCACGATCGTGAGTGATGAGTCTGCATCTTATAACCAACAATGTTTAATGTAAAATATTACGCGCTTTAGAGGTCTGATGCACTATTTGACTAATCTTGGTCTCACAACTTGTCATGGTTGATGTCTTAGAGAAGCATTTTTAACCTGTTTCTCCTATAAATTGGCTTCTCAAACACGATTCTTTATTGTTGCAGATTTTATTTTGTGTTGCATGAAAATGATGAGAGGTAGAGGAGAACAGAAATGGGGAAAAATTAGTTACCAGTATGCTCCTTCATCCAACAAAAACAAACTTTCTGACATCAGAATGAAAAAAGATCCTCTTTATCAAGAGCAATCTGTTTGTTCATCATACTGTTCAAACTCTTGCTGTCATGTTTATCCACATTGGAATTTTATAATCAAGCACAAATCCATTGACATTTTTCAAATTGGGCAAAGTACACAGTTTTGAGTCAGTTAGCCCAATTAATTGTGCAGCTAGTGGTTTGGACTGTTATTTTTGGAACCAGTGGAGCGGTTCTGTTGCAATGCTAGTAGGATTTTTGGACCGGAACCGTCTGGGGCTAGCTGGTTAGCATGTAAACGCCACACAGAAACTCAAATCTGCCATTTCTTCACATTCTGATAGTAAACAGAGTTAATATTTCAATGAATTCAGCTAAAATTCTTACATGCTCTTTTGTTGCCCCTTTAATCATTAGTGATTTTTGGCAGGAGGTAATAAAAATATAACTCCTTTCACACACTCCCTTAAGACAAATGCATGCCGTTACAATCCCAAATGTCATGAATGGGACAATCTTGTCAGAGCTGAACATTTCTGTTGAACACTGTAAACGGGCCTTTTTTTCTTTAGTCTTTTGATATGCACTAAAATAAATGAACTGCTGTTGAGATACTTTGGTAGATGTGAAGCTAACAGCAGCGGCTCTGTTCATCTATGTGCAGTACAAGTGCAATAACAAAGAATGCAGTGTTGGGATATTTTTTCATACACAAGCACAATCCTGAGCATGTGACCGTCATACAAGAGCATAACGGAACATGTTTTTCTACACTGCTGTGCATACTGGTGTGTCTATATAAATAAACATGAACCCTGCTTAGAGGCTCACTTCTTCAGACCACAAACAGAAACAGGTTTGGTTTGAAATGCTTTAATTTGAGACATCACTGAAGCCAGAGCAGTCCAGCATAATCAGGAGGGGTTGTGTTCCCCCCCCTCCAAATCTGTAAGTGCCAGATGCAGGTTCATCTGATTCATTCTATCGTTTTTATTTACAGAAAATACACAACATATTTACAATATCTCCTCAAAAAGTGTCTATATTCAGCTCTAGTGATTATTTAAATTAGCCTGTTTCTACATAGCAATAGTTTTTTCAGCGACAAAAATATCTGAAATTTTCAATTTTCAGCCTAGCACTGAGGCAGCTGTACAGTCTATATATGCTTACACGGAGCTTGAATCGTTCAAATAACACAAAAATAATAGTAAAGAGTTAAACTGGCACACAAACGGGACGACAGTGAGTGGTTCCAATTCTTGCATCTATCAGTTAATTTTAAACTTGTTTGAACACGGAAACAATGGCCTCAAAAACGATGACACACAAACGCATCATGGATCTTTAGCGAACAATAAAAGAGCAGACAGAGAGAGAGACAGAGTGTTTGAACATGGCATGAACCACTGCAGATTATTATTTACCTCATGTATACAGTACAGTCACTCATCTGTTTATAATCTTGGTGCATGCACAAACAGGCTCACCTATCCACACACACACACACACACACTCTCTGCAGGAACCCAATCAGCCGTGACATCTGCACCAAGCTTCCTTTGATTAGTCCACGTCTCAAGGTGCCTCCCACTGCTGTAGTTATTTTTATTTTACCTCCCAACATTCATGTGCCTTTTCAGCGGCGGTGCATACCAAATATCAGAAAGCTGAAGAACACAGTGACTCCCACGAGGGAGATGGTCGCAGGGGCAGTGAAGAACTGCCTGTAGTTGATGCGGAAGTACCACACCACCGACAGTATCACCACAAACACAGGCACCACCAGGCTACCGGTGCTGATGGCCACACCGGCAGCTCGGAATCCTCCGGAGACCCCGGAACCGGCTCCGGCCCCAGACTGAGCCCCCTCCTCTGGGGTGGGCTCGTGCAGCGTCGGGGAGATGTGGCAGTGGATCACGCTGTTGTGTGTGATGTTCAGGGATAGCAGAGTCTTCTTGGGGTCCTGCAGCAGCTGGCCTTGGTAGATAAGTTTTATTTGATGCTCACGACCGGAGAAGTATTTACTGGGAAAGGACAGAAACGGGAAAGAGAAGATGTATTAAAAGGGATAGTGCAGCATTTTGGGGAATGTGCTTGTTTGCTTTATTGCGGAGATCAATTATCCTCATGTCTGTATAATAAACCACAGCAGCTTGGCTGAGCTAAAACAGTGGTAGGAGGATTCTGTTACCGTAGGCACATTCGTGTGGTGTCGGAATAATCGGAGGAGGATTCCTTTTTTCTACATCCACTGTGTTACCCTGTCACACAGTTGTTACCATGGTTACAGCTGGACTGTTTACCTAGATTACACATGTATAGGCTTCAGCGTTTGTTGATTTTCCTGCATGGTTTTCTGTAGTTTTAAATGTCCCTGTTGACAAGTTTTGGCCTTGTGTCACCCATCATTAAACTAAAGCACAGTCAGTAAGTACTAGCCTCTGTGCTGCCTTCAAAGCCTCATGTAAAAAAAACAAACCCCGGCACTTAACAGTACACATTGATTGAATCGCAACGTATGTTTTTCTAATAAGTTCTGGGTAGAAAACCACGGCACCAAACATTGTCCTACATAGGTCTTTTATCATGCAGTTATTTCAAAGTGTAAACATCTAAAATGCAGGTTTGATGCTGTTTCATCTCTTTGAAAATAACCTTTTCACGTTCACATATCTAACAATTTTCGCAATTCAAAATGGGGTGATCTGAGGAGCATATCACTTCACAGATAACATCACAGGATATCTGGTTAGTCCCATTTGAAAAAAAAGAAGAAAATGACAAGCTGTGGTTTTACAAGAAGTTACAATCTAGAATTTTTTTGTTTTCTTGCTCGGAAAAGACTCACATGTAACCTCTTATACAGCCATGTGCTGTGTTTACGTTTTAAAACTTGACTTAGGAGATCTAGACGAGCCGTTTTCCCCTGACGCCACCCTTTGTTCAAAAGAGCCATGCAAACAGACTGCTCGCTGTAGGTTCATATTTACAGTACATACACTGAGTGGTATTGATTTTTTCTCTCTCTCTCAAGTAAACAAAGAAGCACATTTCCCAGAATGTAAAATGATTCACTTGACAATCTATGCTCGAAGTCTGTGGGTTTGGGGTTGCTTAACAAACCTTTTCAGTCCTCCCACTGTGTCCTCCGGTTCAACAACAGCTACCTCCTCCGTGTCATTTAAAAACTTCAGACGAACAGAGATGCAGGTGGTGGTGGTGGTGGGGGGGTAAACGGTGCTGGACAACACGGGGATATGCTTTAATATCTTTTTATCATCCTCCTCCAACTCCTCATCATCATCATCATCATCCTCCTCCTCCTCATCAATGTCGTCGTCATCATCATCCTCATGTGAAGTGTGCAGTCTTCCGGCCTGTGCTTGTTTGCTCTGGATGTCCAGCAGGAGATCTGTCCTGACCCCCTCGGCTCCCTCCCCTGTCCCCTCGCCCTCTCCTCTCTCGGTCCCCGACTCACTGTCGTCAGGTTTGTTCTCCTGCGAGGGTGGAGGGGCCTGCTGTTCAGGCGCGTCTGCGCTGGGGGACCCTCCGCTGTAGCTGTCATGGCCTCCCAGTCCGATGAGAGAGGCGTGGGCGCCCACGGTGAGGATGGTGCCCAGTATGTGATCTCCCCTGTCGGCCACATGGGTCGAGAGCCAAGCCAAGACGAGGGCCAGGGCCAGGAGCAACACACCGCCTGCTGCTGTTACCTCATCCTCCATCCCATCCAACATGGTCAGTGCACACACTGCCATCTCGGTCCTCCAAACCTGAAGACGAGAAGAGCACGACACAAAAATGAACTAAAAAGTCGGGCATCTGACTAAGTTCAGGAGAGAAGTCAAGATCCTTGACAACATTAAAGAGCTACTGATACCACATAATACAAGTCGGCCCCTGGGGTCCTCTGATCAGCCTGTTATTTGTCCCTCACTCCAGGCTAAAGACAAAGGGAGACTTTCTGTTTTTGAGATAGTGGCTCCTGCACTTTGGAACTCTCTCTTCATTTGTTTAGATTTGCTTTTGCTTCATTTGTTTTGTCTGTCGGTGTAGTCAGTTGTCTCCTTTTAAAATGCTTGTTCCTTTTTTGTTTCCTTTAGCTCTTTTATGAGGCACAAAAACATGTAACATATATTAATACACGTATTATTATCACGTTATATGACATGGCCCAATATAAATGTCAACCATCGGACATTTTTAATGCAAATATTACTTGTTAGAATAAAGAAAACAAGCTAATAGGTCATACTTGGCAACTTATAGTGAAAACAGGGAACATCACATGCACATCTCAGAGAAAAGAGAAGACGTTTCTGTGCACCCATCCCAGGGCAAATATAATGACTGAACAAAACTTTAGTTCCTGTTTTTAGCTCTTGAAAGGACATGCAATGACTTGGTTACACGACAAGAACAATTAAACTGTAAAAGCTCTGACTTACAACAGTGGTGAAAATGTATTATCATTAAGTAAAATGGGAGTTTTACCACATATCAACATATAAACAAGACTTTAAAGCCTCAGAGCTCAGTAGCTAACTTCGTCATGAATAGCTAGCGTCGGTGTTAAAACCACTGGCATTTAAAACAAAAGTCCCTTCACAAGGTTTTAGCATGTGTGGGAGTCTTTGCTGTTGTGTAGGATGAAAGTTGCTCAACATAAAGCTCCGCTGTTATCAGGGCTGTGCATAACAGCTGTGTCCTGTAGCTGTGAAGCTATGTCCCATCATCACACAGCTGTTCGGAGACGTGCTGGTACTTCCTCCTCATGCCACCTAGTCATTACACTCGACAGTCAACCCGCTAAGAAAAATATTAGCTGCTTTCAAACCTAACCTCCTGTGTTGCTAACTTATGCCGTATTGTACACCGCTGTCGCCGTCAGCGAGCTAAGTTAGCTCGCCAGCTAGCCTTTCCTCTGCTAGCTGAAAAAAAAACGACCTTCGGTTTACGTCTCCATCTGCTCGGCGTGTTTTGTCGCCGAGAGTTTGTTTCAAAGTGAGCGCCGGGGTCGTCTGAACGCCTGCGAGTCTTCGCCGTGTCGATATCAAGCGATCTTACCTGCCAGCTGTGAGCTCAGAGCATGTTTGAAGACGAGGCTCGATGCTAGTTAGCAGCTGCTGCTTACCAACCACATAATAAACACAGGAGGGGATGAGGACTTGTGACGTCATCACGTCGCCGTGGGTCAGCGAGGGCGTTTGTTTAGGAAGTGGGTCACGCCTGTTGCTCTTCCAACAACAACTACAGCTGAGGGGATAGATGAGGAAGTCTGTTGTGTATTTTTTTTCAAGATACATTTTTACTATTTCATGTACCACTGCGAAGATAGCTGCACATTTCTTGCAACTGAAAGAATTAATAATTTTTGTGAGTTTATGGAGGACTGAACTTGCCAAAATCTACAGTAAATTTAACAAATATAGTGAATTTGGGTAATCTTGGACATTTTTTGCAGTTTCGACTTCTACACCACACCTTTCTGTAATCCCTGAAATGTTGTCTAACCACACCAGAAGAGAGAATGATGGTATCATAGCCAGAGGAGACATGCCACGCCTGTTGTTCTTCATTGTGCTAAAAAAAAAAATGTAAAAAAATAATTGTATTGGCTTGTATGAGGTGCTTGCATGCCAAGATCAATGTCGCCATTAATGAAAAAAAAAAAATGACAAAATGACCTAAATAAATATAGAATTCATAGAAACCTAATGAATGCACAGATGTTTATAAACACATTTTTTTTCAACATTTAAATGAATATTTTATTGCGTAAACGGATTCTGACAGATTTATATCCTGAACATTAATCTTCACCCTTTATAAATGATTCAGTAGATTTGTTAATATGCAATTAAATGTACCAAAAACAAAATGGAAACTAAATTTTGTCCTCCCAGGAGTCTGGCCTCATGTTTTTAGCTAAATTCCACATAAGTTTAGATGAAAATGAGAAAATAAGATGAACACGTGACATAAAATCTAATGAAAAGCTTTCCTCTGCATGAATGAATGACTTTATTTTGACCCAAAAATTAAAAAAACATAATCAAAAACCAAAACAAAAGTCACAGTGTCCAAAACGCGGTTGAGCGAAGTCACACGTACACAACCCTACTCCTTTTTCACTTTCTCTTAACTCATATATTATTTCAGAAAATTCTCAAATGCATTATTACTATAAAAACAACTATCCCCAGTTTATTTACCACGCAGCTTATTAAATAAATACCAATCCCAGTTTATACAACACAACCTGTCCTCTTCCATAGACCTGTCAGATAAATATTTTGTATATTTTCTTCATGATTTATATTTGTGCTTTGATTCAACTCACGTCCACCCCGTACACTGAAACACACACACACACACACACACACACACACACACACACACACACAGGGCTTATACATTTAAACACATGTGACTTTAACAACAGTGTGTTTGTGTGAGCTCTGTACGCCACATCATGTACTATCCTGATTGATCCCTTTTTGTAAGTATGCATAATGGTTGTAAGTGGCGAGTTACAAGTGAAGACTACAGAACACGCAGTGATTTATGGTCCAGAATGTGTTTTGTTTCCCCCAGAACTGCGGCGCTCTTTGCCAGCTTTGCTCTAACGTAATTGATCTGAGGTTTCCAGCAGAGTCTTTGGTCTAAAGATCACAGCCACAGATTTGTTTTCATGCACTCTTTCCACATGAACACTGTGATTCATCAACAGCAATTATCATCATGACAACACAGCAACATTCATTTAGTTTTTGTGAACCGTTGTTTCGATTGAATCATTTCTGTTGTGACACACAGTATACTATCTGCTCTGGCAAGTTGTGATTTAGTCAGTGAACTGAACGACCCTGCAAATGATATTGTTGTGCTTCATTCAAAAAGAACACTTTAATGTTTCTGAAGTTTTTTCTAGGCTTGTGCTGGCTACTTTTTATTTCATTTTCACAAACACATGGAAGGATTCAGAAAATATTAGTGAGTTCTGATCAGGGCCTCTTAATGATCTTGGTGGGCAAATCTACAGGCTGTGTTTGTGGCTCCAGACAGATTTTTCATTTATTTATTTATTTTTCTGGTTGAATGGGGCAAGGATGTCTCTCTTGATAGTAGAGGTTTCTGACCCCTGGTCTAACTGGACATTTCATCTCACTGTAACTGAATAATAAAAAGTGTTAATTAAAATACCACCGCATACAACATTTCTTTTTCCTTTATCTAGTGTAAGTGAACATGAGAGGTCAAAAATCCTCGTTTTTGTCTTGAAAACTGCTCATACCGTGAAACTGTTGTGAATCAGGGGGAAAATGTCAAACTGTGAATTAAACCCTGACACCGCCACCTGCTGGTGACACAACGACACAACACAACAGCGTTCCCTGCTGCTAATTTAACATGCGACTCAGGTAGAAAGAGAATTGCATGTCATTACAAGTTGAAGGGCAAAATAAATAAACAAATAATAAAAAAGAAGTTTGAGGAGTTTAAGCAATCAAGAGTCGAAACAGTGAGTCTGTGAATAACTTCAACAACTGAAGACATGACTCATATCTACACTTATAAAGACACTTTTTTCAACATTGGAGAGGCTGCTGATATCAAAATCTGTCAGACTGATACTTCTCTGCGGTGTTCAGGGCGGGTCTGAGTGATTTATTAGGATGCTTATAAAGATGGGGGTTTCTTATCAGTCACAGACGACTTACATTTTGTTCTTTAGATGAAGAGATCCAGGGGAAAAAAAAGAAGATTTGTATCTTTTTCACTATCATCATAATGGCTGTTTGATAATGTCAGACACAGCTTGTGTTTCTCTTCAAGACTCCATCCAAAAAAGATTAAACAAAATTAAAAGGAGGTCGAACAGATCCATCAAATATCGACATCAGTCTTTTGTGGATTAACTAAAGAAAATGTCAGATAAAAAAAAGGAAATCCTCAAATTTGGGAGGATGTCTGTGTGTTTTTTTTCTCGATAAACAACATAAATAAAGCATACATGAAAAGAAATATTAATACCACTGTATTTATAATTATTTCACTCACACTCGACCACTTCACAGTCCCATTAAAACGTATTTCAAGTTGACAAGAACAAGCGTTAGTTTCAAAAAAGTGACAGAAACGGATTATTGTTGTCGTGTAAAATAACTTCGTGTTTCCAAAGAGGCGCCGCGCTGCTGGGAAATATGTGTACACAGTGTGAAGTCAGTGGAGCGTCCCGTCGTTACACAGCAGCAGGTAATCCCTCACGGAGCTGGGAATGTCCAGTTCACTGACCGCTGAGTAACACCGGGCTCCGAGGCGCAGGCGTAGGGCGCATCGACAGAGATGCTGCAGAGAGCGAGGCTGACCGCTCCGCTGACGCACCAGGTCGAAGAAGGATCGGTGCTCCTGAGGCGGGGGGGCAAAAACAAGGAGAGAAAAAAAAAACCGCTTGAGCATCAGACCGTGAACACGCCGGGGAGAAGGTGATTTAACACTGCTGGCGGCTCACCTCGTACAGCTCGGCTGGCAGGGAGTCCATCCACTCACAGGGAGGGATGGAGGTGTATGAGTTCAGCATCACCTCCAGAGCGGCAGCAGAGAGGAAACACTGCTTCAGCATCTGGAGGAGAGGAGGGAAGAATGACACATCTGTCCAACTTTACATTAAGATATTTCTTTAGATTTAGATTGAGTTTTTTTTTTTCTGCTTTGACCTCTGCTGGAACAGGCTTTGCTCCATAGTTCAGAAGTGACCGAGCTACTGCGTCCGGTTGCTGGTCCGGGTAATCTTCAACCACCTTCAACGATAAGCAGAGAACACAACAACATGACCTCTACTTGATCTTTTAGATTCCAAATCACCCTTAAAGTCCTCGTGATCTACCTGTAACAGACAGTCCATCGGCGTGTATCCTGCACAGTTGACCACATCTGCCCTGGCCCCATGCTGCAGGAGGACCTTCACGATCCTGGAGCTGCAGTTTGCGCATGCGTTGTGGAGGGGTGTGTGCTGCTTCCTGCCTGCCGTCCTGGGGTCGGCGCCCGCGGCCAGCAGCCTCTGAATCACCCGCAGGTAGCGCCCGGCCTCGGAGGGCCTCTCTGCGCCGGAGCAGGCGGCGTTCAGAGGGGTCTCCCCCTCTCGGTTCGTGGCCAGCACGTCGGCTCCGTGACCCAGGAGGAGCTCCACGTGCTCCTCCAGGCCTCGCCGCGCGGCCACGTGCAGGGGGGTGATCCTGGACTCCCCCGTCCTCATGTTGACCTCAGCACCTCCATCCAGCAGCAGCTGCGCACACCTGGAGACAAGAGGCACAGATTCCGATCATCACACCTGCATTAATATCTCATGTTCTCTCTCTCGGTGAGCCAATTCTGTCATTTATAGCAAAACTGTGATTTCACAAGACTTTTATTACTGCAGTCGGGGGAAATTGCATTTAAAGATGAACATTTTTGCTCTGTGAGAAAAGATTAACATACACCTCATCTTCAGTTATCACACAGATGAAAGTGGAGATAATAAAAGAACAGATGGTCTCATCTTGTTGCTCACTGGAGTGACTGGGCGGATGAGCACAGGTGGAGGGCAGCGCTGCCGTCTGCAGCCAGCAGGTCCGGGTCTGCTCCGTGAGACAGCAGCAGCCGGACGCAGGCAGCGTGGCCGCCGACACAGGCATCGTGGAGGGCGGTGTTTCCCCCGGGGTCCGCGTTCACCTCCGCACCACGAAACAGCAGCTCCTCCACACAGCCTGTGTGACCTCTGCTGGCAGCCAGGCGCAGAGCCGATGTCTGCTTCACCTTGGAGCTCAGCGTCCACATGCCTGACGGAGAAACAGGAAGTATTATCAGACTGTTATGAGTATGTGTGTAGGATTAAAAAGAGAGGTGTTGGACTCATACCCATCTCTGGAGTCCACACCATCTCCTCATGCACCGTCTCCATCAGGGCGTTGACCATCCCAGGGTCCTTCAGCACCGCATACACTCCTTTCATGTCCCCCCACATGAAGGTGTTGTGGACAGACGTGTCTCTGCAGCGGACCTGAGGCGGAGGCGCCCGGACCTCCTGGAGGCGCCGCGGCTGCTGCTGCTGCTGCTGCCTGGGAGGAGAAGGAGGAGGTGGGGGAGGAGGAGGCCTGGGGGCCCGGGACAGAGGGGCCCTGGTCATGGATCTCCTGTGAGCCAAGGCCCGGCGGGCATCCTCCCACTCCTGGAGCTCCTGCTCCAGCCGGAGAGAGCGCAGCGAGGTAGAAGTGAACGGAAAAGTGTCCTTTGACATGGCGCCTTAAAGCAGGGCCAATCAGAGGGTGCACGTGCCACAAGGTGTAGAAAGAAGAAGGGTTTTAGATTAAACATGTGATCCGGAAGTCAGTAGAAAAACTCCTCAAAACAACAGTGAAGCATCAGGCAGCACTGCACAGATTAATGTCAGCCTGCTTCTGCTTTAACTCACCCTGTCCTGGAATTGCAGAGAGCCACAGAGGTCCGAGCTGTCGTCAGGTACAAACTTTCATGACTTTCAAATCAGTCTTCCTTCCATTTTATCCGAACTACGAAAAGTTGAACTCCACATTAAATGCCCTTCACTCGTGGACACAGCTGCGAGATGGTTGCTCAAACACAGCTTTAGCACTAGTTATTAATAGAACAGAATGCAAGCTGACACTTGTACTACCCAAAATGGCCACCACGTGGCGGTGTTGGTCCAGGGGATGTCTCCCCAAAACAGCCATCTCCGAGCAAAGAACCGAGACATGTCGAGATAGCAGCAACTCGAGGCAGTTTAAAGAGGATATACAGAGACAATAAACAGTGTTTGGTTTGATAAAGGCGCACAGGGACAACCGTACCTGCTGAAACCTCTGGCGTTAACAGCTTCCATCAGATTTAAAAGTAATAATCAGGAAATAGCGACATGAAACCATCTTTGATTTCATGTATTTCCTCTCCTTCTCTTTCCTCTCTAACCAGGTGAAAGAGTCTCAGAGGGAGACGGTGAGCAGTTTGTGGGATGGAGGAGGGAACCCTTGTACGAAAACAATTTTAGGTATTTTATTATATTAAGAGACTCCATCCTTCAGGAGGTAAAACTGATGGGAGTTTGATGAAAAATAATGCATCACTGGTTTCTGGCCAACGGATAATCTATCTATCATATATTCATAATCCAGATTTCTGAGTTTGGTGTTGATACTTCCATTTTATTTTATTTTTTTTCCAACTTTCAAGTTAACAACCCTCTCTATGGCATACCAGTGGGCCCTCCGTCTCACTTTCAGACTGTCAAAGCACAAATAAAAAACAGCTACTACAGGCGCAGGCTGCAAGAGGGAGTTGAAGGTCCTGGTTCGGATAAAGGACCCCAAGCCAAAACACAAAGGACGGATATCCACTGCCCACTGCTAAAACGTCGTCCAACGCAGACCCGGCTAGAGGCAGATAAACATGAAACATCCTTTTGCACACTCTCTGGTGTGTTTGAGTTCGATCGAATGGCCTTTGACCTCTGGATTGCCCCCAGTATGATCCGAACGAAGATGTTCGGGGATCAGAGTTTTTAGTTGCTGCTGTTATGTTTCGATTATCATATTTTAAAATCTGCAGCTGGTTCCAGGAAGACAAAGCGCTGCTCCGGCCACTGTGGCAGTTGCAGATGAGGTGACCGGTGATCCAGATAAGGTTGCTGCAGTGGCCCGGCAGCATGTAAACAAAAGGACAAATTACATCTCGCCGTTCAACGTGTAATAGGCGGTTTCTTTATAGGTTTTATGAACTCACCTCCCATTTAAAAATCCTTGGCTGCACAGCTGACTGAGGAGAAGAGAGCCTGGGTGGGAGTATGTGAAGCAGCTTTCCAGGGACATAAAGACTTTAACAGAGCTTTATTTTGGAAGTAGATGCGACCCATGGTGGCTTAGGAGAAGACCTGTCTCAAGAGTGATCCATCCTCCTTTCGCTTATGGAAAATAGAAGAATATGCAGAGTTACAGCTACTGCTGAAGTAGGGCTGTTGCAGAAAATCATTTGTTGGAGCAAGACTGCACAGTGTATACAGACCATAATCCCCTCAGTCAGTTTTCTAGGAGCAGATGGACAACAGTGAGCCTCATAACTGGCAAATTATGACCTACAAATCAAACACAAACCAGGCCGAGCAAATACGAATGCAGATGCTTTAACTGGCGAGAAACGGGCGCTCGGAACAGACCGTCGCTCTGCCTCCAACATTTATCCTCTCAGAGGAGCTGAGGTGTGCGGTACAAAAGCAACACTCAGTGCTGACCTCTCAAAACTGTGTATCCCAGGCTGTAACAGTGTCTCCTCGGGGAGCTGCAACGAACCGCAGCCGGAGAACCAAGAAGTTTCACTTCTTTTAGGACTGACACCGACAACCAATTAAGGAAGAGAGGCCGAAAACATCACCCAGTGGGATCGATTGGGTGAAAAAGAAGATGTTCTTTATTGGCAGGTGGAGCCACAAGGGGGGGGGGGGGGGACCAGCTTGAAATCTGTTTGTGCTACCACAAAAGCAGCAGAGGGACATCCTCCTCAGCTTCCATGACAACCACGGCCACCGACGTGTGGAACAGGCCTGGTTAGGAGGAGATGCTGCTGGCCAGGTACTAATTATGGAACCAAGGCTTACTGCAGGGCTTGTGAACGCTGCTCACTCTCAAAATGTTATTTATATAAAACTAAAGACATCCATGGGTCATTGAAAAGGCATTAAGGTTTTATAATCAAGGTGTTTTATTGTTTGAGTCATGTATGGGGTGTTTTCTGATAAATGATCATCAGCAATGTGGATGAAGGAAAATGGAACAGGCTGGTTGTGCCACATCACTTTACTGTGATGCAGCCTTTAAAAGTGCAATATGTAAGAACTGCCCACCTGTCAAATTAATTTCCAAAAAAAGTTGGGGCCAGCATATAACCACAGTAACCACTAACTGCTGCTATCTGTTGCTGCCTTAGCTAGTTAGCTCAGTCAGCCATGCAGCTAGCGGTCCGGACTGCTGGTGTATACATCCCTAGCACATATCTTTGGCGAGATATATTTTATAGTCACATATCGAGATCATGAAATAACCATTTTCCTTCCTTTTAGAGTTAGTTATGCTATGTTCTGGGTATTCTAAGTCAGTTATGGCAGTTAACCACAGTAGCCTCTTTGCTGACCCCCCTGTGTCTCACCTTAACCACTAATTCCATGCATTCGCCATTCTATGCCGTTAAAATTGTATTAATTCAACATGAGGACACAGAAAAACCCGTTCACACGTTGCAGTTTAGCGAAAAACAACGTAAACGGAAGTTGTCTAGCGTGATTAGGAGTGAATCATCTCGTTTTGCCTCAGCGCTCTTTGTAACAACACTCTCCGACGTCATCACGTCGTGTTTAAACGTTACGGCGCGGCACCGAGCAGCAGCAGCACAGCCCACCAGAAGTTTTCATGTAGCTGGTCGGCCAGTACCGTTCTCTTGTCAAATACTGTTTTCATTTTGACGTTGCTATTGAATGGCATTCGATGTCTCAGTAAGTTTGGAGGACCCGTCCAATCTAACCAGACACAGTTGTCGTCGCGATATCTCATGACTGCGATGGTAAGTGACCCAGTCCGGCAAACTTAACAACAATCTGAGCTAAGTTAGCTAGCACATGCTAACAAGCAACACGGGTGACACTTTTTTTTTTCAAGTCAACAGGCCGAATTTATCTGCTAAATCTGGACGTTTATTGCTGCTCATGCCGTGAAGACATTTCATCTGCGTGTTTACTCTGTTACAGACCTGCAAATTAAGTGGCCTGTTCAGTATTGGCGAGGACTTTGATGATGAGGTGATGCCCAGCAGACTCCAACACACCTGATATCAACTGATACTTAACTGTCTGTTCAGTTTCTGTAACATAACGGTGCTCCTTCTGTTCCCCATATCTTACACTGTGTGTGTGTGTGTGTGTGTGTGTGTGTGTGTGTGTGTGTGTGTGTGTGTTTCCCAGGACCTGCTGGGGACAGACTGGGCTGTCCGCTCAGCGTCTGGGCCAGCCGATGTGGCAGCTGCTGTGTCATCTTGTGCTCTGCGGGCCTCCTCTGCTGCTCACAGAGTGCCGGAGAAAAATTGCCTGGTGCAGAGCGAGGAGAGATCAGCTGCCCTGTGTAATGGGACAGCATCGAGGAGCAGCACACACACTGCTGCGGGACAAACTGTTGCTCTGCGTTTCAGACAGCTCTCCTCCTCCTCCTCTTCCTCCTCTTCCTCCTCCTCAGCTCAGCCTCGCCCCACGCTGAATCACTCTGAGCCTAATTTGGCATTGGCACAGAGTCGTGCTGACACAGACGGGCCGCAGAGGCCCTGCGTGGCTCAGGATGATTTTGATGATTGGGATGTTGACCTGGCAGACCTCGACGAGTGTGACCGCCAGCATGGGCAGCTGCTTCAACCTCCTGCCCCACCTGTGCTCGCCACGGAGCCTGCATCCTCTGCCAAAACGCTACGACCCCCGACCTGTGGAGGGATTCAGACACGACCGGATCAGAGCACTGCTCACCATAACCTGCCTCCTCAGACTTTTGCCACTCCTTTTAGATCTCCAAATCTCCGACCTGCCCCGCCGCAGACTCCTGCTGTGTTCCGTGGCCTTACTGCAACCTCCCCGGCCCCCAGCCCCAGTCCCAGGACCTTCATCAGGCCCCAGCAGCCACAGAGGCCATGGTCAACTCCAGCATCCTCCCCTCAGGCACGTAGCCTCTTTGAAACGGTCTCCCCAGCACCCGCCCCCTCCTCCTCCTCCTCCACTCCAAGCCCTCATCCCCTTCACACACCGGTCCTCACCAACCGCCTGGTCCAGTTGGTATCTGCCTCCAATAAGCTCCCCAAGAAAAGACCCCGCTCTGAGCCCCACCGATCTAGGACGCGGCGCTTCCCCGGACCTGCTGGACTCCTGCCAGAGCAGGTTGGTCTGACCCAGCGCTAAAGAAATGACAGTCAAGGAAATCTAACAGTGATGTGTTTGTTTTTCCATCATGATGCCAGGTAATAATATTATTCTTCTCTCTCAGCCTCAGGGTAAAATCGCTGACGAAATAGTTGTTTGTGTTCCTGTGACTCCGGCTCACGGTGCTGTGGCCCGACCACCGAGCCAGGTAATTACAACAACGAAACAGACCCAGGGAAGCTTAGTTTTACTGGCTCAAGATTTTGTTTATCTTCTGCCAAACGATCTTACTTGTTATGGATCAATCTGTTAATTCTTTTCTTGATGAATCCTTAAATTGTTAGATATCTACAATGTCCTGAAAACTGCCTGTCATATTTATCCAAAGCCCTAGTGAATGTATTTAAATGACGTGTTTTGTTAAAACAACAGTTCTAAACCAAAATGTTCAGTTAGAAGTCAAAGGAAAGATCTTAAAATTTCCACACTGGAGAAGCTTGAACCAGTCAGTTATTTATAAATGTACTTAAAAAATGGTCTTAATTGATTTCCAATGCTCTAGTCATGCATCCTGTCTCAGATTCTCTCCTCTGTAGTGGAAATCCTCCTACAGTGACCGACAGTCAATGTTGCATTCATGTCGATCCAGGGATTCCTGCTTTGAGATTGAGATGTATTTTTTTTAACGTTTATATCATCAATGGGGCAAAACGCCCTTGACGACACACTTGCCCCCTCCTCATCCTCTCACCCAGTGCGTGCTGGGATAGAATCTGGCTCCCTGCAACACATCGTAAGTGACACAGGAAACTGATCGAAGAGCGTTCACAGAATTGATGTTTGTATTAAGTTATCGTGACAAGAGCAGCAACAGCTGACTAAACATATGGCTCAGGCACATCTCCTTGTTCTTTTGCTTGTGGAACAGGAGGAGCAGTAACTCATAATTTTCCCGTCTGCAGTTGACAAGACTAGATTCTTTCATGACGTTTGTTTAGGCTTTCTCAACAACAACTCATCGAAAACATCTGTGGGCTTTACAATTTGGTAATTACAACTTACTGCGTGACATTTGTGACACGGCTGACAGTGTGACTGCACAAAACCAGACATTATAGTGTTCAAGCCTGCGTTTAAACTGAATTTCAGCCACCCTGTAAGAGAGATAAATAATTTATAGTGAAAACATAAACCTGATATTTTCACTGCTGGTGGGCACAGTGCGATTTCGTTAAAGGATGCTATTATCATGATTAGTAGCAACAGTAAACAAAGAGAATGCCATACATAGTTATGATCACAACATTTAAATAGAAAGAAAGGAAAAGAAGCATAATTAAAATGTCTTGCATAATAAGTCCTAAACCTAATAAACAGTAAGATTAGAGGAAAGCTTAATGCCTTCTATTGTTGACCATCTCTGAGCATAATTAAACAAAGAATGCCATCAGTACGTATAAACTGTTTTCTTTAAAGGGTTCCAGCTCCCAGAACGATGAAGACGACTTCAGCGGCGGTGCCTGGGCAGCGATGAAGTCAGAGATGGGACTGGATGAGAGGAACCCGTCGTGCTTCCTGCACTCATACAGCGTCGTCATGGTGCTCCGAAAGGTGATCCTCCACGACACATTTTCTTCAGTTCCAAATGTAAATGCATCATGAAAAAAATTTAGTCAAACTGTTTCCTAGTTAAAGGTCGTCGAACAATTCAGGAATTAATTGTTTAATTCCTTTCAATTTAAGTATATTGTTATTTAGGTCAAGCAGTGTGTTTAGTGTTTATCCTCCATCATAACAGACTGTGTGTCACTGCTGGAGGTCTATTGACATAATCAGGACAAATGCAGGAGCCGTACGAGAGGTGTTTTGTAATTATTATAAACAGTACGATCACTCATCTATCATTCTAATGGAGTCTCTGCTGCTATTCTGCTCTCCCCGTGGGTCGTACTCTGCTGAATAACTTGCCGATATTTCCGAGCATTAGTCATTTGGGGCATTTAAACATGTTTGTTTCTGTCCTGGCTGTTGACACAGGCTCCGTTTTTACTAGCACAGAGTCAGTGGCGGGACGCTGGCTGAGCCGTTTAATTCTCTGTTTGTGTGGTTAAACATATGAACACACAGATCTCCTCACTTGTGTTGACTGACCAATGTTCCGAACATGTTCCCTGATCCCAACAGTAACCACTGCTCACCGATGTTCATAATGGCATCAGTAAATTTCGTTTCACATGAGCAAACCGAAACCGAATGACCTCTTGAATTTGAAATATGAGTAATCTTTAATGGTGGAAATAAAACCACCAGATGACCCAGAGGAACAAATTTTACAGCTTCTCCAAAAGGACCACTTAAGATAATCATCTGAATAGTTGTGAGACTGTTATTTGGATAAACTTGTCGACAGAAATGTTAAAATTTCTTGGCTAGCATAGGAACAAAAAAATATTTACTACAAGAACGTTTAGGGATTAGTTTTATGACTGATGTAATTTGAAGATTATTTTCTGGTATAATCCAAAGATAATTTTGTATATAAATCATCAGAAAATTGCCTTTAGAAGTCAAAAATCCTCAAATATTCTGTTTTTTGATTAAAATCTATACATTTCAGTTACTTGAACAGGCAAACATTTTTTTTTTTTTTTAAATATTGTTTAAATATTTGTTTTATCAGCTTTATTCATAGAGCAGCTGGACGTAGACAGGAAACAGAATGGGAGAAAGGAGGGAGTTACCCTTCAAGTTTAAGACAATCAATGAATCTATGAATTGATATCACAATGAGATGTTTACTTTGAGTCTTCTGATAATTTGATGGCCTTTTTTAAAAAAAAAAAGGGAGGAGGAAAGGGGAAATAGGATTTTTATTTTAGTTTCCCAATTAAAAAATATTTGAATTACTGAAATTCAAAGTGCAAGGACTCAGCCAAAGGACATAGATGTGTTTGTGTCTGTCTTCATTTTGCTTTTCAAAAGACTTTGAACAAATTCGTATCAGTGTTGATCTAATAAAATCCATAAAAATGTCTGTGGATGATAATGAATCTACTGAATGCCAGCAGCACTCACCAATTACTGAATGCAAGCCAGTGGCTGTGCAGACCTGTCCGTTATGATGAATACTTTCCTCACACCTCCACTCATTTTCCTCCTCCACTCTGTTGCCTTGAATCGACCATTACATCTGCAGAAATGTAAACACGGTACAGTAATGTGGGTGGAAATCAATGGCGGCTTTAAACTATAATGTTTGTTTTCCCTCATTACCACAGGCTGCACTGAAACAGCTGGCGAGAAACAAAGTGCCCAACATGGCTGTGCTCCTAAAGAGCATCATCCACACTCACGCTGATGCCAAAGCCGTGTTCAAAGACCCAACAGGTAGCAGACGCACTCACACTGTAACACCTCGATGCTGGCGAAAACACTTTAAGCTCCAAAGAAACGGTGTCAAGTGACGGTGAATAAAGAGGTCGTGCTGAAGCTGTGAGCTGCTTCACATTTGACATTTGCTCACTGACTCACCTCACCTTACTGAGCTCTACATGGTGCAGGAGCAGAGTTCAGCCACAGTAACACACTTGATTACACACACGGATATACTGTAAGCTTATATACAATACACACTCACATCTGTTCTGCAGCAGGAAGCCTCCCTGCCTCCTCCTGCTTCTTTCTTAAGTCCTCAACCCTTGTTTTTCTGATCCAGCTCTTAGCTGAGCCGGTTGCCATGGCCCCCAGAGAGCAGCCACAGGGGGTGCACTGATTATTAACACTCAGCCATGGAGGTTTTACTCAACACCATACTTAAGTGCTTATTAGTGATTCAATTGCCATAGATTGGCATCAGCAGTGGGAGGGTGTTAAGTGCCTCTGACACCACGAGGGACCGCTCTGTCAGTAATGTGCCTCCCACCTGCTTAAAGGTCCGCAGCTTTTTCTTCCTGCAGTCAGCCCGGTGGTGATTACAGGCCGGTGTTGGAAAAGATGAGTCGATTAATCCGTCGGCAGGTTAGTTAATCACCTACTTAGTGGCTTGAGTTATTTCTCTCGCATAAATGCGAATAATTTTTTTGCGTCTGGGCACTTAAATATATTTTTGTTCTAGTTCTGACAGCTTTATAAAATGAATAAATAAATGAATAAGGCTTATAGGCTCGCTGCTTATACATATCGAAGTTTCGATACTTCTGATAACTTTAAAAGGGTGGTGTCATCGTGGGCTTTGGGAAACATTTTCATGCTTTCTGGATATTTCCTTGTCCCACATTGACATCATTCACAAGCCCCTACATCTAAAGTTACCCATAACCTAAACCAAGCCAAAGATGCATTTGTTTTTAATTACACATTTGCACAGACAAACGGCTGCATTGTGAACGCAGTAGTTCACATACGTGCCTGGATACGACACCTGTGACAGCAGGATTCCACTAGACAACACATCAGAGAACTCCGTCAGACACGGTTGTCCCTTCTGTTGCCGTCTTGCTCACTGACACCCGATCAAGTCACGTCCCCATACTTGGCCCCACACTGTCTCGCTGTGCATCTTGCAGACGTGTTGTGTTGATTTCTGAGGATGTGCACAAGAGATGCTCCAAAGTGACGCAGGATACACGAGGCAGCCATCATGCATAGGCAAATGAGTTGTTAGAAATTAGTATCTCTCTGGTCTTATAGTGAGGCAGGCCTAACTGTCCTCACTGGAGTAGTTTAAAACTGAAATTTGTCTTCTTAAAAATAGGTAGATAATACATGCCCAGACACCGCTGGATTAAATATATCTTTAATGATGTTTAATTTTGGAGGTCTAACAAACTGTTTATAATCCTTTTTGACTAAAGGGGAGATTCAGGGAACAGTGCATCGGCGTCTCCTAGAAGACAGAGTGGATGAGCTGAAGGTCGGAGCTGTACTGCTGCTCAAACAAGTAGGACTCACTGCTTTTGTTTGCTTTCTTTTTTTCATCAAGTATTTCATCTCAAACTAAATATTCAATTGTTTCAATCCTTCTTCTCTCTCTTCTCCAACTTCTCTGCTCCTTTTGTGGTCAGGTGGGTGTTTTTTCCCCCTCCCATCGAAACCATTACCTGAATGTGACGCCCAACAACCTGCTGAGGATCTACGCCCCTGACGGAGTCAGTCTGACCTCCCCTCGGCTCCCCCAGCTCGTCCTGGTGAGCAGCACGACTGTCAGCTGAAAACAAGAATAGCATGTTCCAACAGATATTAAAACTGTCAACCTGTCAGCTGTCCCCGCAAGACATCTTTGTTTCGTTCTCCATCCAGGAGCCGATGTTGCCGTCACCCGCTCGGTCTTCTGGCGTCCTCCGGGAGCCCGTGTCTCGGATGCATCTGGTGTTTGACGAGGAGGATGACGAGGGACAGGAGGGGGAAAAACGCACAGAGGGAGGCGAAGACCCCCGAACCCCCAGAGACACTAAAGCAGGCTCAAGCAGAGGCCCCCAAGAGCCTGCAGGGAACCCAGCACCACCAGACTCAGGCTGGGATGCAGGTGGGGTAATGACCTGGTGATGAGAGAAAGAGAGAGATTGATTCTAGTCACATCTTGGGTTTGCCGAATGTCACACTCCAGGAAAATTAAGTTTTGCTGAATAAAACAGCAACACCACCTGGCAACATTTTGAGACATTAACATTTGACTCGCTGACCCCAAACCCAATCTGACCGGAGCAAAAAAACAAAGAGGCTTCCGATGGCATCGTCCTGCACCAGAGCCGCAGCCAGACAGTTTTTACATTTTAACGAAGCTGTTTTTTTTAAATTATTCAGTCAGTAAAATGTCAAAAAATAGATGCACACGATGATTCACAGTACGAGGCAGCTGAGCCTGAATGTTTTGTATTTTAAATGATAGGCTTCATCAATCAGCAGCCAGATCATACATATTCATATATTTACATTGATATGAAACCTAAAGACGAGTGTTTTTAGCGACAACATTGAAATGGCTCCAGGGACCTTCATTTCAGTGTGTTGGTTTGAGTCAGATATTACAAGTAAGTGAAGTTTGATTAATACAGCAGTTTTAACAGAACATTAAAAAAACAAAACAAAAAAAATAACAGATGCAGCTATGTATTTCAACACAGAAAATTAAGCAAAAAGATCAGAACGTTCCCATTTTAACAACCTTTGTGGCCATTGCAGTATAGATATCTGAGTTTATGAGGTGCACTTGAATGCACCGTGATGTCCCAGACTCAGTATCTGACTCAGAAATAATCCGACATCTACGTTTACGCTTGTTGCAGAAATTGTGTCCCAGAGAAAACGAGGCACATCATGTATCTGAGATTTGGCAGCCGACAGCAAAAATCTTGGTGTAATGTTGATAGTTGAACTTCAGAGCAACACATGACGCTCTCCCGCGTCTCCAGCAGTAAATGTCAACGTGAAAGTGATGTCGACAGCAGGGAAATAACTAAAATCCAAACCACTTTCAGTGCTGACGTGAACGATCCACAGCTACACAGTATATTTAACGTCACCTACGTTTTATTGATTCAAATTGGAAAATGTTTTATAATGTATCGTGCTTCGGTCCAGACTTGGCCCTGGCTCTAGTATATTGTTAAGAGGATGAACCCGTACGCCTTTGAGGATCCTCCAGTCGTCTTCCATTCACAGAACAGAAATGTTAAGTATCAGAAAGAATAAGGTTTGTTCCTCAGATTATGAGGAGCTCAAATTCACCTGTTGATCACGTCATTCATCAATCAATGAAACGTTATCGATATAGCACCTTTCAAACAAATCAAGTACTGGGTAGTGTGTGTAGTTGTAATGGACAATTTGATTGCAGTCCAGTGACTGTACAGAGGATAAACAGTTCTAAGTAGCAGCATAGTTTTTCCCCCGGCCACGTTTGACATTTTTAACAGAAAAAAATGGATCACATCCTTCTGACAATTTTGAATTTGGTGGTCAGTGACCGTTACAGCTCTTTTTTATATGATCTTGTGTTTTGCAAGCAGCATCAGGAGACTGCAGCAAGCATTTCGTAGTACAACCCTGAGCTGTAGAACAGCGAAGAAATGAGCTTTGTATCGTTAAGCTATCAAATAAAGGAAACAAATGCCCCCGAAAGTCTTTAACAATCCTGGGTATGTACTGTCACTACCACGTCAGTTGAATCTGATGCGAGTTCCACATTGCTTCACGTTCCTCTTTTCTCTCATGCAGACGATGACCTGGATGAGCTCCTGGGAGAGTTACCTGAGGACACCTACAGCCTTTGACGAAACGTTAAGTCAGCAAACCTTCCGCACGGACTGACTCGAGTTATTTCACGACTGACTAACGGTGAAGATGTTCTCCTTTGTTTTCTCTGACATCACGTCTTGGACTACTAAAGAACCGAAAATGTGTGTATGTTGTACTTCTTTTTTTTGTGCTCTGCCTGGGTCATTAAAACCACATTGAAGTTAATTTGTTGCTGCCATGTCATTTCTCTGCATCGCCGATGATTGATGTGTCACTCAGGGCCAACACATGCTCGTTAATTAATTACAAAGCTTTGAAAATCAGCCCGTTTTTGTCTGAGAGTGAGCACTGACAATGAGATCCCCCGCCATCCTGCTCATCCATTTTTGCGTTTTGCTTCAGTGACCTTGAAATGGAGGACTAATCTCCACCACAGTGATTTGCCTAATTATGCAAACTGAAAGCGAGGTGAGGCTTCTTTGTCTGTTTCATATTTATCTTCCTTCCTGTCCTTGCCCTCGACTTTCAGTGGTGTCTGTTTCCGCGAGCCTCCGAGTGGAGTGGATAATCTGTGACCCTGGGCTTGTTTACCATGCACTAAGAGGTGTATCTGAGAGTTTTTTCGGGGGGCCGGGATTGCAGAGAAGTAGTTTTCCGAGTCCCTTGTGGTTTCTCCCCCTGCCCAAAAAAAAAAAAGAAAGTGTTTACTCAGCCCTGTTTGCAGAGAGCATCAGGGTGGAGTCGCACTGTGACTAACAGGCTCTTATGGAGGCTTTCCCGACACAATCTGAGCCCCAGATCCAGACTCCTCCACTCCTCTGGCTCGCTGTAACAGATTCAGGTTAATCCTCTGCCTCTTTTGTCATTTTCGGTACGAACGCAGCTGCTTCAATCGCCTGGTTTATCTTTGGAGGAGTGAGAACGGTGATGATCATCACCAAATGCTCTTTGCTCTTAGCCGATTGGCTGAACAGCAGTTTGCAGTGGGCCCGGTTCTAGACATGGGCATGAGGGGGCAAGGCCACTCCAAATGCCACTTTCTGTTTCAGGCAGCTGAAGGACACAAACAAGAACAGGGATGGTTGAGAATAAGCTGCTGATGTAAACAAACAACTTTGAAAATGTAGTTTAAATCCGTTTGATTATAGCCTGACCAGAACTGGACTGACCAGAACTGGACTGACTGGAGTGGACCGTGTCTGCGTGGTTGTTGGAAGTTGGAGATTGGAAATTGGAAGCTGACTGAGATTAAGCTAGCAAAAAAAGTGAATCGAGGCATCAAGTGACACAAGGGGGGAGTGGAGAAAGAGAGAGAAATCTAAGAGAGCACTGTTGGCTGACTGATTTGTTTTTAAAATCAAGTGCAGCTTCAGCTAGAAGAGATAGACATGGATAACGAATGAGTGCAAGACGTTTTTTTTATGGAACGGCTGGCTTTTTTTATGCATTAGGGTTGTGCATTGATATGTCCATGTTTTGGTGCAGTTGATTATAGCATCACTGGGGCTATCAAAAGTGTGTTGTTTCCGTGCGTCAAAAGTTCTATCTGCCAGTTGCACAATATTTAGGGTTAGGTTCCATTTACTATTAGATAAGTAACTATAAATGGGCATTGATGAAGTTGTCTTCCTACGACAGAGAGGTGGAGGTGGGTTTAAAATGTAAAATGCCACTTACATTGTAGCTTCAAATTGAAATAGAAAGTATGTTAGTTTACATACATCAGTAATTTGTTGGCCACAGAATTTGTTTCCTTTGTCAATCCAGAAAAAGAATTTCTGTTAGAGCTTTGCCAATGGATCATCTGCAGTGCAGCATAAAGGCAGTCTAGAACTGGGCCTGGTTTGCGGTACACTTGGACTGTAGACACATTCTCTTTTGGCTCTGTACTGATGCACATTTGATCTGAAATGATGCTAACAGTGACCATGAGGCTTAAGTGGCGATGTTAAGCTCACATTTGATGGCGTTTACATCCTTTTTTCAAGTAAATGGTGTTGGCATCGTAGCCTTGATATTGTCCTTCTCCATCAAAACTTGGGGAAAGTTTGGATAAAGTGGTTTCAAGTCCATCATTATTAACACTGTTAACGGGAGGCGTAGCCTTACAGTTACAGTTTTGGGTATCATGTCCCGGTTTTGAGTCTCTTAATGTTATTTTTGGTGCTCAAACCACTGGGAACCGACATTTAAACAATTCAGCAGCATATCTTTTTTTTTTTTTTTTCCAAAAACAAAACAGAGTGTCCTGGTTTCTGTGGATAATCCACGCCCCTCACTGTGAAGAGTCTTCAGTCCTACATTCTGCAGATGACTGCAAACTTAGATACGTTGCTGTTGAGTTTTTAAAACGTCTTAAGCGGCTCAGGCATCCATTGTGTTGTGTGTGTGTGGTGGCTGAAATTTCAATTCTGCAAATTACAGGTTTTGTTTTTGTCATTTGGATAGACCAACCCTCGTTTGTGTGCTCATTTGGCCGTCAGTGTTCACCCAGTTATTGATTTGAATTCCCTTAAATGCAAACTGAAAGTCTCAGCAACTGATTCATTTCAAGTGTTCAAAACAACAAGTAAGTCACCAAATCAGGGGTTCTGGAGAAATTGCCTGTCCTCCCCACAATTTTGAGTGTGGATAGCTCAATGAGGGATGCTCTAACAAAAAAAGCACAATAACAGAAGCTCTTCCACCAAAAGCTGAGATGGAGTTAATTTTTGGAGAACCTGTCATGCTGTGGTGGCCAATCAAATGAGCTGGAAATCAGACCAGCTGGTCAGCAGCATTGTCATTCAAGCTGTTTACGCAAAATATAATTAATGGCAGCATAAATGTCATTTAATCAGGTTATACTTAGCCTATAATGAAGGTTTTCGTGTTTCCTTCTAAGTACCGTGCAGTGGATTGATTATGTGTTTAAGAGGTGCGAGTGGGTGTTAAATCTAACCGTGTTAACCCCCCATATGGATGCATGAACCAGCCCCCTCTCCACTCAGAGAAAACGTCCTTTTCCTTCAATCCCAGTCAGGCCAAATGCAAAACAGAACACACCCTTTTCTCACTTCAGTTCATGTCGGGTCAAAGCCACAAGCAAACGCAAAACAAGAACTTCAGTCTGTCCAGTTCAGTTTCTCAGTTCCACCCAGAGTTAGCTCCTCTGACATGACACCAGAGTCAGAGTGAAAAAACAAGGGCTGTCGTCGCACGGGCCAAACAAAAGACAAGAACATTCAAATATGAAATATATATCGTGTTGCT
Organism: Acanthopagrus latus; assembly: GCF_904848185.1. Lineage (NCBI taxonomy): Eukaryota > Metazoa > Chordata > Actinopteri > Spariformes > Sparidae > Acanthopagrus > Acanthopagrus latus. Next base: position 16,301,886 of record NC_051061.1, read on the forward strand.
CGGTGGCTCAGACAGCATCGTGCTGCCAGGAGAGACTGCACCAGCAGGACGGAGAGATGCTCTATCCTCAAACTTGTTGAGGATAGATGAAAGAGCTGTTACTTCCAAGCCCCGGGCCGAAAACTGAGCGCTTTCCAGGCCTCTGATTTTATCTGAACGCAGCCTTAAGGACTGCACTGACCCAAAAAAGGAGGTCTTAAAATAAATCTTGAGGGTTGCCAGACCAATGGCTTCTGACTTGTGACCCCTTAAATCGAAGCTGCGTCTGTTATTTAGAGATCGAGTGGTAAAATCGTCCCCAGAATCCAAGATCCGAAAGATCTGTGGTGCGCAAGGGTGTCTGAGCTCTGAGTTTTCTAATAACAGAACTCCTCAAATGAAAATAAGTAACAGGGCGATTGCTCACGACGCTCTTTTTTTTCTCCACTGCACTATTCTGTGAAAACATCTGCCAACACTTCAGAGCGGTGTTGTTCAGCAGCTGCTGCAATAGAAAATTCAAGGAAAGAGAAAAAAAAGACGTGCGGTGTGTTTTCATGAAAATATGCTGATTCTGCCTCCACCTTTTTATTAAAATGCTCGCCACTCTTATCCGCGCTCTGTGACGAGGGGTTGCAAGTAAACGTTCTTTTTATGCAGCCATAAAAGTTTGCTGCAGTATGTCAGGACGTGTGCATGGTATAGTGAGCCTGAGCACCAGCAGGGGGTAGCATTGAACACCCTAGTTGGCAGCTGAAGTCCTCGTGGACGTCATTAGTCAAGTTCACGAGCTCATGAGAGCATACAGGCCCGGTGATTAAACTCTTAATTGGAGGGAAACTTAATTCGACCAGAACAAGGCTCTTTGAAACTGTCTGTGTGTTTTGACGGGGGGGGGGAAGATGATGATCCTCCTTTCCTTATCCGCACATCTACCAATTAAGACCACAGAGTCGGGCTCGGTTCCAGCAGGTCCGCTCTCACTCTGGGATAATTTGCCCTTCAGTGTCAGTCGCCTCCCGCCAGAGGTAACACTCAGCTGTGCCCCGGCATCAGCAACTCTGCTACTCACACGTCCTAATTATCTCCCGGTAACAGCTTATTATTTTTCATAATCCATTAAGATGGTCGGAAAGTGTAATTACTCCTGCAGTGTAGTCATGCATATAGTAAAAAAAGGAAGTGCCTACTGATCTGAAAGAGATTTTTTCTGTGGTTTATTGGGTTTAGAGTCTCAAGAGGACAGAGAGCATTCTCGCCTCTGATGTAAAGTACTGTTAACTCTCTGAGATTTGGATAAAGGGGCTGGAAACATCCAAAAGCTTTCTGTTTTTAAAAAAGAGAAAAAAGTTTTCAAATGAAGTTGTTGACGACCCGCAGAGGAGAGGAAAGTGGCAACCGAAGTTCATGTTGAGAGACTTGAACGTGTTTTTAATTTGGTGGATAAGAAAATGAGAAGGAGAGAAGAGAGGCCAGTCACTAAAGTAGCCGAGGTATTTAAGCTGGATCGGTACCAGTTACTAGAACTGCAACAAGTTCTGTTGAATAATACAAATCTGAGAAATGAGTTCAAAAGTTTAACGTGGAGAATTGGTCATCAGCTCAGTTGCTGTTCTGGAGCTTTGGATCAGATCACATGACTTAAACGTTCAGGTTCAAAGGTTATTCTTGACTTTAGAGGCAGCTGTTGGTAAAACTGTCTGACTTCAGGACAAACCCGTTGCTCCTCTGCATTCAGCCCAGTCACCAGGATAAAATGTTAGCACGTAATGTTTCTGCAAAGCACCGATATGTTCACATTTGTACGTGAAACCTAATATCAGTGGGGTTACAGGTGACCGCAGTTTGAGACGGGGTCACAACATTTGTAAGCGTGACATCTCCAGCCGTGTTCGGCAGCTGGGTTGCTAGAGCCGTTCATATTGAATTCATGTTTACAAAAACACTTCCAGGCTCATGATTGAGCTCTGAATTTCAAAGCCAGATTCATTTTAGAGAGCAGTTAAAGCGCTCTGAAGAATTGGAAATCCAACTGCTCCAACTCCCTCTGCTGATGAAGATTATGCAATATGTGTTTAAATTGTACATGTTAATCATTTTAATTTCTGATCAACTTACCCTCTGTTGTCTTTGAGTTTGAATGGCTTTGTATTAGACAATTGTCAAACTGTTTTTTTCTAAGTAAATGTGTTTTTTGCTCTTTTACCTCTATGTTTTGTAATTGACACAATGTCATTGCAAAAAAATAACCCAGTTATATATACTATACAATTATAAATACATCTTGAATGAATGAATAAATGGACTTTAAGTCTTTAAGAGTGTTTTTTCAACTACTGATTCACAAATCAAATGCACTTTTGTTGGCTTTACAGGTGAGGTTCTAAATTCATTCCTGACCCTTGAAACCACATCGCCCAAGGTCCAAGGTCAAGACCAAATTTTAAACCTAGAATAAGAAGAAACATGATAAAACATGTTTCATTTTCATTTCCATTATGCATTCTTAACACATCACATAATACAGCGCATATATTTACATCCGGTCTGCTGACGGGCGACACATGAAAGAAAAAAAAACCCCTGCAGTGTTCGTGTGTGTTCGTGCAGAAGCACAGATGCTCCCTCACAGGGCGGGTGGGGGGTGTGCTGAACTGTTTGATATTATGCGGACGATTCGTGGCGTCCTTTTGGGAAAATCACTCCCGGCCGACCACCAGCGGGAGAATTCAGAGCGTTTGAGGCGATCATCAAAAACACCAAAGTGAGGAAATATGTCATGCAGGAGTGGTGCTCATTGCAGGTCTGGAGGCCTGTGGTTGGCTTCAGTGGACACTTTCTTTTTTGTTTTGTTTTTCATTCTGTAATCTGCATTTACACACGTGCTTTGACATCTTTTCGCTGTGTGAATGATTATCTGCCGTCAATGTTAATCCAAGTCAAGGAGGCCCATTCTTGCCCCTGTTCATATTTCAGAATGTTGCAAGTGTTTTGGCATTAATACCTTTGAAATTAAAAGGACGAGAAGAATGTAGGAAGGCCTTTTAATAATCCTGAGGATAGGATATTGGCCGGATGGATAAAGGGAGATAAGATTGCTCGAGCAAAAAGCCTTATTTTCAACTCTGGAGACCGTTTAATCCCTGTAAAGCTATGCTCATTACCTCGGTGGGGGGAGAAAAGGGGAGATTTGCTTAATTAAGTTGTTAAGAAACCAGCAAACCCTGCAGCCTTCTGAGACCACAGCTGATTCCATTCGGGAGAACGACCATGTGATCGACTGACAGTGTTTGTCAATGTAGGCCCGTGTGTGTGTGTGTGAAAAAATATAAAATTAAGATACTCTTCTGTCACTGTTGGGGATTTTGTGCAAAATGTCAGACACACATCAAGACACAGCCTTTTCTACTGCTGATCAGATAAAATGGAGAGGATGGATGAAGTTAAGTGTCCTTGCTCAACTAACGTGTGCTGCCAGAGGAGAAGACAAACAAATTTACCAAAATTATCCAACCCTTTATTAGAATTTCTGGAAATGTGATGATACTCTGCTTTAATGAACACCGTCAGAGTAAACTTGACAGCACATTTGTTTATCAAACCCTATTTTTCTTTTCAAGCATTTTTCACTTTCGCACAACTCAAAATTACTTCAGGATATTGGGATATTTTAGTTACCTTGACTGCTTATTCTGCAACACATCTGAATTATTATTTTGTGTTTTGTGAACATTTTCTGCCCCCAAAAAACACATTTAATTTGACTTTGTATTGCACATTCATGCACATGCATATATACATCCTTATCCCCATATCCCTAACTAATCTGTGCATAGTAATTATCTATGTTGCTGTGCAATTATATAACATGTTTAAAAAATGTCCTTGCTGTCATTCACCATTACCATAATTCATTTTTATCATGCAAACGTCTGTTGTCCGCCATTTTGTTATTGACTTGTCAGGTGGGGAATGTTGCTCTGTGATGGAGGCCGATTTTTAATGCTGGATAAAAGTCATAAAGGATCGTCTGTGCATTGTTCCGCGCCTTTCAAAGAATAATTACCAACACAACATTCTGCAAAGGTAAAATTGGCTGATGGATTCATTTCTTTAGAAGAAGATGAGACGAAGAGGATTTAAAACAAGGAGCTCAGCAACAGGTGAGCTAACAGCTAAGCCAATATACAAAAAGTTAGCCAAACCAACTAAACCCGCTAAACTAAACCACCAGCCTAATGAATGTTTCGATAATGTGACAACTTTAACTTTAACTTTAACCCTCATAAAACACATTGTTATAATTAAAATGCCTTTAGCTAAAGTACTGGACAAAGGTTATTTCGCTAAATTGGCTAGCTTACTGCTGTGCTGCTAAGGTAGCTACTAGAAAATTAGCATTCTTGTAGTTAGCTAACATGTAGGATGAAACATGAAGGCTAGTTTATATTTACTAAAGCTTAGCTGAAGACGATGATTACTAGCTATTGATATAACTGTTATATGGACTAGTGTAATAAAGTACAGTATGAATCTGTAAGTATGAGTTTTGAACAATGAGATAGATAAACAGTTTATCTAAAGAGGTTCTCAACTCAACCCAGAACAGTTAATCAGAAAATACAGATTCAGACTTTGCAGATACATGGTTTTTAACTGAACTGAAAGTATGAAAACATTTACTTTTAAAAATCTGTTAGACAAATGTAGTGAAGTAGAAAGTACGGCATTTCAGAGAAGTCATGGGATTGAATTTGTGGCATTTGAGTTGCTTAAAATGGAAATATTCTAGAATAGTACCTATTCTAAATGCACTTAGTTACATTCTTGGTTAAATCTTTATTCAGTTCCCCTGTCAGTATTATTATGAACCATTGTACATAATGGATGGCGCTCCATGTGACTTCATTAAACTTCCCTCCTCAAATTTACATAATGACAGTTTTTCTTTTAGAGCTGTTAAGAAATATAATTTTATGACTTGATGCTTTGTTTGTCATGTTTTACTTACTTAATCAGTGGTATTTAATCATTGATGACCATAAAAAAAATTAGATTCCTAAAAAATGGACTTGGATTTTGAAAATAATGACTGTCGGACTGTTGCTTTGACCATGAGTAAATGACTAAATCCCTAAATGTCAGCTGCTCAGTTCCATGTTTCAGGTGTGAGGCTGCCTGCTTGTTGCTGTGTTCACTTGAATCAGCGTCATCACTGTAATTAGCTAGTCGGGATAATATTGTTATAAGCTGTAACAGAAGATGGGAGTCAAGGTGTCACCTAGATTATGAAAATGATCCACGTGACCTCTGTGAACATTTGATCTTGATATGATACAGCAAACGTATTGTGTGTGTTGTGTGGCTTTCATGCTGCAGGTATCATGCCACGACCTTGACCCTAACCTTCTCTTTCCTCCAGCCCCGACTGGCTGATTACTGGGGCCGATGCTTAAACCTACGTTTATGTTTTGTGCGGCAGGTTCACACGGGATGAGTGAAATCTGTATTTTTATCCAATTCACTGACATGATCTGAATATGACGCTGAAGTCTCCATGCAACATCAACCTTCAGAGCTCGAGCGTCTGTTCTTCATCAGCCACTTTATTAACATAGATTAGAGTTTATTTTTCCACCTTCTGCATGTGATGCAAGCATAATTACACATTTGCAGCTCATTTAGATCAGCTAACGGATGCTTTGGGCCTGTACTTGAGTATGACAAGCTTTTGTTGTCACCAACATTTCCCGTCATCGTTTCTAAATGTCAGTCTAGTCGATCTTACACAGCCGTTGACTGCTGTTAAACATATTCTGAGCCGTGATCAAACTACAGAATTGTTCGGTTGTCGACAGAAAACAGATGGCTAGAATACGACCCAAAGTGACCGACACGCTGCTTTACATAGGGCTGATATTATCACATGACGTCTGTAAAAAAGAAGTATTAGTCGCAAAGTTGCAAATTATAATAATTACGATAATATTGACTTAATTGAATGTTCATAATACAGACTAACCGTCTAAATGTATATAAAAACAACCAGAATCTTGAATTCATATTGATAGAGGAGTAATATTCAGTTTCCAATTTCCCTCCCATCTTTTCTGCCCATATTATGTTATGTTTCTTTTTCAGTGTCAGCCATCCAAAAGTTGGAGTCTTCAGTTTCCTCTCTGTCTGCCACGATCCACTTGATCAAGCTCGCAACTTTTTCTTCCGTCTGAAAGTGATTAGAGGAAAGTCTGGTTTACTGTCGAGAGATCGTGTTGACAAACTGCATGTGTCCGCTCAGTCCGAACGCGCCCTGAAGCTGCTTTCTCTCCCCTCTCGCCACCTTCCCAACACTCTCTCGCGCTCATCTTTTATTTTCCTCTCACTTCCTCCTCCCTCCCCCTGTCTCCTCATATCTCTTCACATCCTGGCAGTTTTCTCTCTCCCTACCCTCTGATTGATGAGTGCGCTGCTATTCACACAGATAATCTGCCTCGAATCACAGATATAGATTCACATGACAGACACACTTGCCGTACTTATTATTCCCTTTACATCCCTCTCCCGTGCATGTGACGCTATGTGTCTGAATTACTTTCCCCTGTGTGACATTGCCGCGCTCTGTGTGACCACACTTCTCCTCTCGCTTACTCTTTTTTTAGTTTTCCTATCTTATTTTTGTCCTCATCCCTCCCCTCAACCTCCTCCATCTCCACTTGTGCTTCACTTCCCATGACATACCCTGCCCCCCCGACCAACCAACCACCACTGTTTTCCCCTCTACTATCTGTCTCTCCGACAGCCTCCTGTTTTACGTCCATCCATCACTCTGTTTGTGTTGACGAGGTGTGGAAATATGAAAGGCTGAGAGACAAATGAGAGTGAAGGTGACGGTATTATAGGGGGAGGAGGAGGAGGAGGAGGAGGAGGAGGAGGGGGGAGGAAACATATTCAATAAGAGACTTTACTGTGGAGAGAGCAAGGGAGGAGAGCGTCATCTTCCCTCCTCTCTCTCCCTCTCCCCCCCCTCCCTCTCCCTTTCTCTCTCTCTCTCTCTCTCTCTCGCTCTCTCTTTGCGAGCATGTGTGTGTTGGTGTGTGCGTCTCCCGTCTCTCCCGGCTCCGCTGTTGTTCGCCGCCGCCACAGATGAGCTGGGAAGAGGAGGGAAAGCGGATGTATTTGGCCAAAGGAAAACGGGAGGAGTTTGGACCGGCATGCGAGACTAACCAGCGGCTCTGATCATCAACGGCTCTCCCTCACTCTCGCTCTCTCTTTCTGTCTCTCTCTCTCTTTCAGACACACACACAGGCGCACACACACACGTACAAACACACACACGTGCGCTCTCAGACTCACACACACACACTAACGCCGGCTGGATGTCTTCTCGCTAGGCTGAACGAGAGAGGTGCTTAGGCTTGTCATTAGTTGGGGGCACGGGAGATCCTGAGAAGCCTGGACGCGCGCGCGTGTGTCAACCTGCCTGCACACTCACGCATGAGTTGCCGCGTGAGTGTGTGTGTGTGTGTTTTTGAACGGAGATGAGTCGGGATGTTAAATACACAAAGGCAGCCTTGATTGGCTTGCGGTTTAAGTGACTCTCACCTCTCGCTGCGGGTGACACAGAGGACTTACCTCTGGGATTTCTGTCAGTCAAATCGTGCAGACACAGAGGGCAGCGGAGGGTGTGTGTGTGTGTGTGTGTGTGTGTGTGTGTGTTTGTGTGGGGGGAGGAGGTGGTGGGGTGCAGTCTGGGATTAGGGCAGAGTGTGCATGAGAGTGTGTGTTTGGGGTGTACGAGGAGCTCCAGGCATGCTGGCAGCCACAGTAACTCTCAGCTCAAGGGAGTCATTGAGAGTGGAGGTGGCGAGGAAAGGGATGCCCTGAGGGAGCATCTTTCTCCTCTGTCTCTTACTCTCAGTAGTAGTTATTTGGGTTGAGGAGATTTTTGCCCCCCTTTGTGTTCTTCCTCTTTGTTGTCAGTTGTTGCTGCTTTTCTACATTTTTTTGGTCATGTTTCCTGTCAGTGCTGCTGCAGGTCTCCTACTTTTACGTCTTTGTGTTTTCCCAAAACCTTTTTTCTCTCCAGCTCTTCTGTTGCTTATCAATATGCTCAATATGATTATGAGTTGTGAATTCAGGTGTTTTATTGACGTTCCCTCTCTGTCTGTGCAGGTGTGAGTGCACGGGGGGCTCCCTGGCGGAAGAGCTGGAGGGCTGATGATGGATCTAAAGGAGAGCTGTGGCAGTCAGGGGAGCCAAGAGAGCTCCAGCCTGCACCCAACCTCCTGGCAGGCCTTTGCTCACACCAGCACGCTGCACGGCCTGCGCTTCATCTTCCCTTATGGTCAACCCAGCGTGCGCCGCTTGCTCTGGGCTCTGGCTCTGCTGGCCTGCGTGGGACTGTTAGCCCTAGAGAGCGCCGAACGCTTGGCCTATTTCCTCTCCTACCCTCATGTGACCAGCGTGGACGCTGTGGTCTCGAGCAGCCTGGTCTTTCCCGCTGTGACCATTTGTAACCTCAATGCCTACCGCTTCAGCCGCCTCACGCGCAACGATCTATACCATGCGGGAGAGTTGCTGGCATTGCTTGATGTGCACCTGACAATCCCCCAGCCGCACCTGGCTGAGCCTGATGTGCTGGCTTTCCTGCAGGAAAAAGCCAACTTCACTGCCTACAAGCCCAAAGCGTTCAGCATGAAAGAGTTCATGGAGAGGGTGGGCCACGACCTCAAAGAGATGATGCTCTACTGCCGCTACCAAGGCCAGGAGTGCAGCCACAGCGACTTCAAAACGGTGAGTCCGCTCATGTCTTCTTTCAAATTCCAGCTCTGGTCTGGGATCAGTTGGGGTCAGAGCGTTTCTGCAGCCTTCCAGCTCTCAGGGGACTCTTCTTGTGAGGTGCTCAGCTTGCGTGTTCTCAATCTTGAGCGGTCCAAGAGCTGGATGATTTTGCCTGTAAAATGACTTGATGTATGCTGATAGCTGCTCTTTCCCTCCCACGCTGCTATGCCGGGAGTCTCTCGCTGGGTTTCTCTCTTTTGGACCCTTGTGTTCAGCTGCACAGTTTGACTCTCTGTTCTGCAGATATATTCTCTGCTGTTGCCTTGTTGTTGTCATGAGTCTTCACATAGGGGAATTGTGCTTGTTGGCACATACATTACTGCAACAGGTCTACAGTATTTTAGTCACTGAAGGCAAAGAATTGTTACGTCTCAGGCCATAGTGAGAAGTAAATTCCCTCAAATCCCTCTGCCACTTTCTTTATTTCTCCAGCACAGGAGCTTTCATTTTTTCCAAATCAGAACATTCAAAGGAAGTTTGTGGACCTGCTGGATCATCTGATTGAGCTGAATAACACCCTAAATGTGCAATTTTTTGGCTTGTTGCTGGTGTTTATATCCTGTTGTTTTGTTGTGTGTCAGTAATGTACTGGTTGAACCTGCTAGGTGCTTTTGGTGAAAGTCTATTTTGTTGCACTGATAAAACTAAAATACTGATCATAAGGCCTTTATGCTTCAGCAAATACTCTACTTTTTGGCAGAACAAAGCGATCATGTTCTGGCACAGGTCGGTTTGACACAAAACCACTTTTCTGAACGCCCACTTGTTGCATACTTAGACTCCCTCAGACTGATTGTTAATTAGGTCCATCAGTGAGTAGGTGAAGAGTACACTGCTTTCAGTATGTGGATGCTAGAAAGAGGAATATTGAAGCTTTAATAGCACAGCCTAGTTTATAAAAAATGACCTTGTGGATAAAAATGTCATCTTTAATCAATGACAAAATATATGTTAAAAGATGTTTTTTATCCTCTAAGATGTCTTGGAAAAGTGTTTTGTGAGTGGCGCTTTCAAGGACCAGTTTTTCCAAGGTTTACCTCACCTCCACAAATCATGCAACATTTCTGCAAAATTGAAATGCCTGCCATACACTTCTTGGATGTATTTATTCTGCTGTTCCACTGAAGACTGTTGGCAAACTCTTGGGTTGTTTAATTCATCACCCTGAACTCAAAGTCTGCATTAGTTTAGTTGGTGTTGCACTATGATTGCCTGGTAATGCAGTGCAGGGCAGATTGATTCTGAAAAAAGACCTCCCAGCATTACCTCATAAAAATGATGTAACCACGACTACGGCTAGATTTTGATGTTTTTTTCATTGTCAAATCTCTCTAGTCTTCAACATTTACAAGCAACAAAGGGTATAAATATTAGATTTGCTGCGCAAACCTACATTCGGTGCACAACCTGTAGCTAAATCCTGCAGATGACATGATCAACAGTGACATATTAGACAGGCGTCTAGTAGTATCTTTTCACACCTTGCTTTTTTTTATTTTTAAGCTACTTGACTTTGAATCCTTGAAGTTCAGATTCAGTTGACAAGATAAAAATATCATTATGCTATGTCCAAAGCTATAAATAGGCAATTTTGTGCCCTGTATGGGCACAGTGAAGTGATGGGATCAGTTAGATTGTGGTTGTGGACTGGTGTTTTGATACAGTAAACTGTGAATGTTAAAAGTAGGGCAGAATGTCGTGTTTCTGCTATCAGTTACATTTTTTAAGTCACAGCAGGCTGTGTTTTTTAGTTCCCTGGAAATCCTGGCATCCTGGTCAGGATCAATCCGTTAATCACAATCAATCTTTTTGGCTGAGTACAGATGCCAGCTTGGAGGGAGGACACTAACGAGACGGCAGCCAATAGTTTCATTTTGGCCTCCTGTAATCTGCCACAAGTTGTGCATGTAAGCGTCACAATCCAACTAAGAATGAGAGGCTTGCAAACGTTACCTGAGTGTTTTGTGCGGTGCACTTTGCTGTTTTAAACGAGATATAAAAGATTCAGTAAGGGATTCTTTAGTGTCAGATAAAGCCACAACTATCGATTGAGTTTAATTATAGCTTCAGCTCTACAACAGTCTGATTACACCGTTCATCACTTACTGCTAATTGTGTTGGCTCTACACCTTTTCACTTGCCTTCACTAGCTTAGTCTAGCACCTCTTGGTACATAATGTCTTTATTTCTCATTTATTGTGAGTTCATCTGTGTCACTCTCACACATGCAGTCCAAAGTACAGCTTGTTACTGTTCTGGTTTGACAACCTTTATGTTATATCCTGTTTTTACACTTTCATCTCAGTTACGTGTCTACCCTTCAGCAGCAGGATCCTGTACCAAGTGTGTCACCAAGTGTCTGAAAAAAGGTTCTGTTGTAATTTCCACGTTCCACATCCATGGAGAGCTGTGGACCGGTTTCCTTCATACTGTGATGAGCCCAAGTGGAGCCTATGTATAGGAAAAACTGGGCATAACGCCGACAGCCACTTCAAAGGAGGACTGATTTCTTGTATGTTACTCAATGTATATGATGATATCATCAATCAGTGAACACAAATTTGTGCATTATAAAAAGAGTCTTATTTGGATAAGAAAAGATTGGAATTTTGATTTTATCTACTCGGGTGGGGTGGCAGCCTATGTATGGCTATGTGTGTTAATAATACGTGACATATGTTGGGTGTGTTTTCCGTTCAAAAACTGTGTAACCACTGACGTGATCTATATTCGATGATAAATCAGAGTCGGCTAAAAGAAGTTAAAATAACAGATAAAGTAAATGCCAGATTACTTAAATGTGAAACTAAATGATAATTCCTGTCTGTTTCTATTCAACAACTGCTTCAACAAAATCCAAACTATACTGAGGCTACTAAATTGCTAAATAAAAACAGGTTCTCAAACCTAATATTTTTTATTTTGTTATTTGATAAGCAAATATTTGTAATTTGTAAAAAGATACTCTCCGATGTATTTGTGCCCATCTCCGATTGTGGGATAATACATTTTAATCAGTTAAGTTCATAGTGGCATTAATCATTAACATCCATAGTATTTATTTTTGCACTGCACCGTGTAATGGGCAGTTGCTTAACTAGCAGCCTGACTTTTTCAAGCATGTACACACATTACAGCTGATGCAGAATCTTATTAACAAGATGTTCCTTTTGTTTGTCTTCTTCAAAACTGACCAGCGATGCATGCACTGACACTGTGGCTCTGCCTCCAGGATCTGATCTACTGTGACGGGCTCCACGTTTTGTAGAAAGTAAACTCTGACGTCATTTAACAGAGCACATCAGCAGCATTTTTGCGCCTCATGTCTTGTTCAAAGCTTCTGGATCCGTTAATGTTTGATTGATAACTGCGTCTTTCATCCTGAAAGATACTCAATGCAGAGACACTGATTGGAAAAGCAACAATGCTTTATCACATGTTGGCTGTAGTGATTTTGCTATTCATGCCTTCAGATGGATGCTTCCCCTGGAGTTCCCATGAGTATTGCGGTGAGCCAAAGCCAAGCTACTAGTGAGCGGCTCCCTGCTCGACTCTAACAGGAGAACACGTGATCTGAATAATTTCATTCTGTTGAATTTTTAGGGGGTTAATGCAAAGCTAACTTGGCTCTGTCACCGCCAATGAGTCTCTTTTTGACTCTCCTTAGTAACTGTCTTGCATGCTGTGGCGCACGCCTTTGACCCCAAGCTGGGTTCAAACATAATCATGTTGACAGAGAGGCTACTAGAAGGCACTGTCATCCTCTTTGCCCTCTGCCTGTTGCTGCTGCTGAGCTCCTCCTGACTTCCTCTCCGTCGACTCGCTCCGTCACTCCTCTCTCTGTCACTACAGCGACACACCTTCATGTCTCCGGCGCCTTTTGAGGGGAAAGGAAAATATAAAACAAAAAAACAAACAAAAAAAGACCTAAAAAACAGGCCCCCCCCCAAAAATAGAAAAACACATGCATGAATGGGCACAGACACATAAGCAGACACACCAATACACGTCAATGAGCAGACGTACACAGAGGCGCAACATTAGCATGACACTCTTGGGACCCGAGTCAGCGTTTGACTGACACTGTGATGAATGACCGCAGGGAGGGTTGTGGGGACACTGGAGTCAGTGTGATGTGACTGATGGAACTGGAGCGAGCGCAGCACAAAAAGGGAAACAGCATCAGTGTGCACATTTCCACTTACATGCATGTGTTACAGTACGTGTCACCTCACGTAAGCTTTTAGCATTTTCTTGTTAATTTATGTTCATGTGTGAGCACATCTGCAACCCACCTGCCACCATTTGTCCCAAATAAGCAGCTTGATGCACTTGCTTTTTTCAAGGATGGCAAGAAAATGAGGGCACGTCTGCAAAGCCAAATGCAGAGCTGGTGAACAATACAAATGCCTGCTTTCAATCCGGCATCTGCGCAAGGATGCTGACTGGGCAGCTCCATCCCAGTTAGGAAGGTGTGACTGTGGATTAGGAAAACATCGTTACAGGCTTTGGTGCTGAAGGGCATTGTCCTGATAATCAAATTGAATTCTATTGGCTGTCATAGAAACAGTGACACTTGTTACATAGTATGTTCACCAAGGAGCATGTAAATAATGACATTTAAGTGGATTTGGAGGAAGTATCTGTATTGATCCAGTATTGTTCAGGTTCTACACTGATTGGTGTAGCCTCAACATATAAGGAATCAGATAAGACGGGTTGGTCAGGAGCAGGCAGGGTCAGCAACGGGAAATGAGTCCACAGTCTTGCATCGCAGTGGCGAAGACCAATCTTGGAATGAGTTTCTGTGAGGCTGGGGTATATGTACTGGGTTAATTGGTGATCACGAGCAGCTGTGAGTCCAAGTGAGTCGAGTTGGATTGGTTAGGTGGCAATGACTTGTTGACTCAGCAGGCAAAAGGGAGCAAGTGACCGGTAATGCAGAACTGTGAAAGTAGATCAATCACGCAAAGTGACAGCTGTGTTGGTTTTCCCTTCCCTAAGCAGCAGGAGGTGTTTGAGAACAGCGTGTGATGTGACAATGCTGGAACGATATGTTTAAATATTGTCTAAACAGATACAGCTGCACAGAAAGTTATCCTAAAGAAAATACAGTCTTAACTTGGCAAAGTCATGATTTAAAGGAGAAAGAAATGTGTTTATTTAGTTTGTTTAGGCATAAACAAAATCAGTCAACGTAGATCTTTCTCTTCTGATTAAAAGTTCTTCCCCAAAACTACACAGTGCACCTTTAAATCAGAATGATGATGAAATAAAGTCAGAGACATTATAGTCAGGACAAAACTACCCAGCCCTACATATACAGTATATATTACATATATATTACATGATTTTTCAGTATCATCCCATTCAATATTGAACAAATGTTCTTCCCCATAGTGTTCAGTAGCAACCTCACCTGAAATAAAAACCATCTGTGGTGCCATCGCGGAACATTAATACACTTCTAAGAGCAAAGTCCAACTATCACGTGTTTAATGAGATTAATGATCGTTTAGGTAGTCATCCATCATCATCTATTAACTAAATTGATCATGCGACAAGATGTCTCAGGATCTGGGTGCCTTTTCACTTCACCTCATCATGCGTCGCGCATACTTGAATAAGTGGACTCCTCCTGGCCTGTGTTTGTTTTGCCGTGTGTGATTACAACCATGATTAAATGTTGATTGATCACACTGACAAGCCACATCAGTGTCTGCCAGACTGAATCAGTTCAGCGTGCCTGGGCTGCACCCGCTGCATGCTTCAGTTATATATATAAATACCCTGGGAGTGCTGCAGGCCAGGGAGGACCCTATCACACTCTCAGCCTTAATGTGAAAGCTGATAGCAGCCAGACCCTGAGCTCTGTATCACACAGACACTAATTAGCCATTGGTCTATTCCTCTGACCAGAGCCTTGTTGGAGCAGCACTGCAGATGTAATGGTTCTGGCTGTTTACAGCAGCAACAATTAGCCATTACACACAACCTGTGGCCTAAGCACTTGAGTGGCTGATTATTGCATGACTAGATTCTCCTCGCTCTCGCCAGCAGAGCAGCACAAGACTGCTGTCAGTTAGCCATCGGGGAGGATTGTGTGCTTTCTAATCTGTCCTCCCTCCTCCTCCTCCTCCTCCTCCTCCTCCTCCCCGGCCGCTCCATCTCACTAACCGCATTTTATCACTTTTGGATACATTTCTCAATGTTTGAAAGCCCAATGCATCACATTAGGTTGTAGTGGATTTTCTGTATTAATCACTAATGTGGCATTACCATGGCATTTTACATTCCCGGCAGGCATGATGTCTGAGTGTCTTAAAGGGCATGGAAAGCACCGCTGCCACCCACAAGCCCGCCTCTCTAAAACACCCCGGAGAGGCGGCGGCAACCTGTGCTATTTAACCAGCTTGGAAGAAAAGCTGGAGTGCAGCCACAGACAGACAGCTCTGTGTGGATAGTGCTCATGTGGTAGACACTGCAGCTGTCTGCAGTGGTGGATTATGGTAGGCTGATGATATACTGTGTGTTGTGGTGCGGCTTAAAGGAGCAGTAATTTTCCCTGAAGGGGTTTCCTCACGCTCAAACAACTGTCCCGGTTCTGGGCTGTACTGGAAATTATAGGTTTAGTGATTAATGAGATGACTAATTTGAGTGATGTGTTGGAACACGGTATGCAATTTCTTTCCTGTCCAATGAAAATAAGCATCTTAAGTGTATATAAAGTCAGACGTTTCATTATGAAATGGTGACACAAATGTTCCTTAGCTCTAATTGCACATGGTGTAGACGATGTAGTAGAGCTGCAGTGATCTATTAGTTGTCAACTTATAGATTAACAGCACACTAAGTTATTTTATTTTAACTTTATGAGTATTTCTTTTTGATGCTTATCAAAATACTTAAATGTGAGTATTTTCTGGTTCATTTTCTCCTCTATGACAATAAACTAAATATCTTTGGGTTGTGTAAAAAAAACAAGACACTAGAGAATGACATCTTGGGTTATGGGAACCAGTGACGTTTTACAGACCAAATAACTAATCGGTTGATTTGAAAATAATTGACAGATTTATCAATGAAAATAAACAGGTTTTGCCACCCTACAATGTTGCTTGGATCTCAGCTTGTCAGGATGTATAGAGACTATAGAGAAACCACGAGCAGCACTCCTTGGCAAACCAAGCAGGTGTAAATATAGCAATTTACAATGGGTTCTGCATTGTGTTGATTAAATTAGCGTATCTTAGACCTATGAAATACTTGCAATCTTGCTATACTCAGGATGTGAAGTAAATCATACAGCATGTAATGAATCAATAATTATTTATCATCTATGTCATAGATATTATATATTATAGATATATTATAGTTGGGACTGATCCGATCCAGTATCACTGCCAGTTACGTGCTGGCCTGGGGCAAAGAGGCCTTTGGGCAAGAGCACTGACGTTGGGTCCGCATCCACATAGAGTTTTAGCAGAAAAGTGCTGGCTGTGTGCTCAGGAGTGCTTGTTTGCTGAGAGAAAAAATGCTGCACCTGTGTCTTGTCTATATGATAACATTATCCATACAACTGTGGCTATATAAAGTGGCCACTTTGGGTTCACTATCCATTTGATAACTGACATCGAGAAATCAGAGCAAGTGGGTGCATGGCATGACCTGTAGGAGACAAAAATACTCTGAACATAATCACCTAGGCCAGGAAAAAAGTCTTTCTGAAAAGATGAGAGATTTTCAACTGGACAAGAGGTCAGAGGTCTGTATATTTTACACCTACATAGCTCTACAATGCCCAATCGTATACGAGATAACATAATTGTCCTGTTGCATTCATGGGACGTAAGTGTTCATATGGATCTGTTGTAGCAGGAGGAACTATGCACCATTTAGAAAAACTAAAAAAAAAAATTAAATTTCAAATACTGTTTTAACCAAGAGCAACACTTTAGAGGTCGGGTTCAACTTGAAGTGCAGCCAAGCTAGACATTAAACAACCCATCAGCAGGAATGAATCAAATTATTTTGTGAAGTTCACTGTGCAGTTAACAGAGCAGAGTGTGATTGAACAGTGGTTTGGAAATAAGGGCTTCATGAAGTCAATACCAATTTGTCAAAAAATGCTTGCATCAGCCTGAATGCTGTTCTTGTAGCTCACTAATATATATGTTTGGTGTCCTAGTTAATCACCTAGTAGTGGCAATACAGAAAATTAGAGGTTTGTGGCAGAGACAGACAGCTGTGTCAGTGATGGAGGAGAGGAGAAGTCAGGACACGAAGCAGTGCTGTGAGTCGGGATGTTGGCTTGCAGTCACACCGGCATAGAGAGAAGAGGAAGTTGGAAGAGAGGAGAGGAGTACGGCCCATTACCTCAGCAGCCTGTCTGAAGACCTACTTCATCATGGCCACAGGAGGAGGAAGAGGAGGAGGAGGAGGAGGATTGTGTGTGTGTGTGTGTGTTTGCTCAGGAGTGTGAGTTTTAACATGCTGGGGGGTTTGTTTATATTTTCATGTGTGTGGGGGTTTGTGTTATAATGTTCTGTCACATGCAGTCAGTCTTGCTTTGGACCTGCCTGTCCGAGTATGTCAGTTTCTTTCACAAGATATTGGCTCATGACCATAAAATCAAAGGTCAAGCGACTTCAGTTAACTTGAATTTTTTCTTGATCTGCTTGGCCGCTGCAGAGTGAAAATTGTGCCATTGCCAAGAAAATTCAGAATTTTAGGCTACTTACATCATTAGAGTGAAGCACATCAAAGAGAAATGATGTTTTGGTGAGAAATTGATAAAATGTACCAGTACCAGCATCTGTGTGATCTCAGCGCATCTCTGTACATAAACAATACAAATACAACAACATAAACCTGCCTGCAGAGCATTACAGTGGTGGTGTTATCCCCATAATAATGTTTTCACGTAGCATCTCGAAGACAGGGCACTTCCTGAATTTGGCCGACATGACAAACATGACTCTGCTGCAGATACTTCTCCCACATTTGGAAGGCAAAGCTTACAGTGCTTCCTCAAAGCAGATCTTACGCACATCATGCTTGTCCGGTGTATACTTCCCAACAAATTCACAAGATTGGGATAAAGTCAGAAATGTGCAAAGCAACCGACCAGAATCTCCAATCTTCTTACTGTTTACAACATCATGCACATACCCAGTGTACGTGAATGGCCATGAGATATGTGTTTTCGGAGATTATTTCTGGAATGGTGGTTGTATGAGCCATGAATGAATTGGTAGGTGCTTTTTCTATTAGTCACAAGGTGAAAGCTGTCAAAATATCCAGCTGGAACAAACTGCTTACTCAACACATAATCTGGGGAAATCACATTTTCCCAGGCATTTTAAAAACCTGGAATATTGTACTGCAGCTTGGAAAAGGGTTGTTAGAAAGTTAGATGTGCTTCAAGATTTTTTTTCGCAGGTTCGGTGTCATTAGCCCTCAAATATATTTTTATCTTTCTCAACAGCTCGCAGCTGAAACTTCAGCTCTGTTGAGTGATGAGTTAAAGTTGAGTGTTTGACTTATAATGAATTTAATAGTTCACTGTGCGTAGGCGAAAGCAACTTGAGTTTGTGGTGGCGATTATGAATCTTCTGCTGACAACAATAAATCAAATGACAGTGTAGAACAATGGAGTCACTCGTAGTGATGGATTATCGCCTTATTACCACCATCTGCAGCTGAAGTAAATGTAATCCTATTCTTTAGCAGTTACTGTTATTGTGTTGTTTTAATCCATTAGTTCAGGTCCAAACTAACCCCTTAACTTGCTGTGTTGCCTCATGATGTGCTAGGATTTTATAACTGAAATGACCAGGATGTTTAACATTTTCATTTTATTTGACAGTGTTGAAAAGCGGTATTTTCTTGTCACCAAGTGTGAACAAATGCCTTCAAGTGTCAGACTTACAGGTAAAACACAGAGCTGACTGTAAGTCAGCTGTTCTGCAGGTGGCTCAATTAAATGTTACTAAGCGGAGGAGTGTTTATAAAATTAAAAAAATATCTCTTGATAATGAAAGTCAACGTGCGGTTGACAGTCAGCTTTTCTGCTTTTTGAATGTAGATGGAAGCAACATGAATAATTCTTTTGTCGCTTGCTGACTGCTCTGTGGATTTTATCTACACTGTGGTCAAACATTTGATTTCATGCTGTCTGCGCTGGTACTTTGTCTCCAGCTCTCTCTGTGTCCTGCTCTCTTTCTTTATTACCTTTTATGTCTCAGTCGTCTTCCCCTCTCTAAAATTTACCACACAGTCTCTGACCTGAGTGTGAAATGCTCAAACCTGACTGGCTCTTGCTAAAAACTCACATGCCTTCCTTGAATAGGCTGACAGTCTCTTTTAGACTCCCGTTTGGTCCACTTGTCTTTCTCTCTTTAATCTCTTTAAGCTGCCCAGGAGCTCTTTTGATCTTGGCGTTCACATTCACCTGAGAGCTGTGTGCCCTGGGCCTCATGGGTCTGTTTGCAGGGGAAAAGAGGTTTAGCGGCTTTAATTGAAAGTGACCACAGCCTAAATGGATACGTTGGTTTGCTGAGTTGGGTTGTGTTTGGTCATTTTCATCAAGCACTTGTCACCTTTCGGGAGCGTAGGTGAGGATTTCTTGTGTGCTTCTGCTGAAATCAAATGCACAAGCTCACAAAAGATTGGTTTTTGATTTAGTCATTTAATCAAGACCTACATTCCGCGAAATGTTATGGATGATTCAGATTGTTGGTTGCTTTTCTACAGTCCTTGTTGAAAAATGCAGAGAATTTTAAAAGAGATTCTGTAATTTGCAATACGGATGCACAATGTGACCTCTCAGTCTGCTGAGATACAAGAATAAAGATTTAAATGTCAAGATATCCCTTCAACAGTTCCACCTGCCAGCGCCAGCCCCGTGCTCTCTTCAGGTACGACCGCTGTCGTCCTCCTGGAAAGGATCTCACATCGGTGTCAGGACAATGTGCGCTCTTTTTGTCAAAATGACACTTGTGTGCAGGACAGCATGACTTAAAAATGCAGACATTGGCCTCATGAGGGCAAAGTTGGATTGATTCTCTGTCTCAGCTATTTCTTTGTTTGACCAGATTCTTTCTTTTCTTGTCAGTGCATGTTGGGCTATATGAGTCTGTGTGGAATAATACTCTGCAGTTGACGGACTTCATAAACATAAACACTGATTAGCCAATACATTCATATGACTAACAGGTTAAGTGGATTGATCATCTGGTAACAATGCTCTGCTGGCAAAACTTGGGTCCTGGCTTTCATGGGGTGCCACTTGACATGCAGCACCCTCCCCAAACACTGTTGCAAAGTACACTCCCTCATGGCAATTGCACTTCCAGATGGCAGGGACTACCACAGCATGATAAAGCTCCCTGTCACACTGCAAAAGCTGCTCAGGATTGGCCCGAAAGAAGTCAATGTGTCAACCTTGCCCCCCAACTCCCGATCTGATCAAGCAAGTCCAGGGGTGTCCTGTGGTGTCTGGCACTAGAGCTTTGGTGGTGGATCCTCTACATATTAGTTGTACTGCTACACATCTGATTAAACTTGGTGGTAAACCACAGAAAAGGAAAGTAGTTTAGTGTAGTATTGCCTTCAGTGTGAACTGTGCATGTAGCCATGTAAACGTAACCAGCTTGTACATTTTATTAAACCCAGGTTAAAAACACAAACTGACTGTCTTGCTGTCACAAGTTAGCTTTGAGAAAAGTTGTATCTGCTTTTTTATTCCAACTCTTTGTCTTTGGTTTGTGAGAGGTTGACCCCAAAACTTGATGTTTACTGCTGTTTTAAATTTTAAAATTTTGTTCTGCTGAGACCTAGTAATGTCTCACTTCCAGCTGTCTTCACTGCAGTCCTCATTGGTTTGGCAGCTGCACTGTCGAGGCATAAAGCAAAGCCTGCATGAACAACAGTGTGGTTAATGTTTGTTTGCGTAATTAGAAACAGCTGAATGAGTGAACTGTATTTTTCTGTCCTGCGTCTTCTTAGTCGTCTACCTTTTTCTGCTACAGACTCCCCAGACCTTACCTTCAGGTGAACACGCCGCACCAGTTCCAAAAAACCTTGTTACCATGGGGACACTGGGGATAAACAACACAGCAGTATGAACACACAAGTTGATGGCACAAACAGCACTCGGCATGTCCCCATTTCCTCACTTAGAGGAGGCGTACTTTTGGCAGTGGTGAGTTTGAAGCATCTGCCTCATGAAATGCTGGTGTTTACTGAACATGCCAGCATGACGAAACCTTCCGATAGCAGTCTGATCTTTTGTTTGATACGCTGTCGGCTCACCTTCCATACCATAGGCAAGAGTTCGCCTCAAGTATCCTTTGAGAGCTCATTTGGCTGGATATTTTACCCAGACTAATCTCCTAATCTTTTTGTACAACCCAGAATCATAACTCCGAGTTGTTGTTTCTTTGAATAACAATGTCATATTTTAAATAAAACATTCAAATCTGATGTACCAGAAAATCACTAACAGTAACATAAGAATAGCTGCCAAAATAGCCTTGTTTCTGCAAATTAAACATAAATGAGCAACAGTGTAGAGGTGGAAACAAATATGTGAACTTTCTTCTTTCAGTTTACCTGTGTTGTCGATTCAGTCTTTCTGAGTCCAGTAATCTTACTAAGTTTATTCCAGTCCTGCTTTCTTTACCGTCGGTTCTCAGCATTCACACTCCATTCTGCTTTGGCAGCTGCTGCCTTGCTTTCCCTCCACATCCATTATTCAAGGAGCAGTTGCTTGGATGTCCACAAATCTGGATCCAAAGTTGATCCTAAGACACCACATGCAGCACCGTGGGGCTTACTAGTACCATTAGTAACTGTCTCTATCATGTCACATTACAACGCTTCCCGTACTGCTGGCAGTGATACCGGCTGGTGTACCTGACGAGATGAGTGCATCCCTGTGAAGGGAATATGCCAGCTCATTGTCAGCGTCAGCTGAGATGCAGGGAGGAGGGCGGTTGTAGTGACTTGACTTGTTATGAATATGTGCTGACAGCAGGCGAGCAGCAGAGGCAGCTTTTGATCTGGCATCTACATGGAGATTTTGTTAGCGTGAGGACAGTCGGCAGGCGGGGACGGAGGTGTAGAACAGGGTGAGCTCAGTTTGGACGTGTGCGTTAATGTTACAGCAGGCTAGAAGAAGGCCGCTGACACCAAAAGCGGTGACATCTCATGCCTGGCTGACTGCATGAAAAGGCTAGAACATGGAGAGTTGGTGAAAGTTGTGTTGTTGCATGTGTAATAAACAGAGAAGGAGAGCCAGCAGTTCAGTGTGTGAGTGTGAGAAAGTTCAGCTGCCAGTATAAGCACTGTGTGGTGTGCTGCAAAGTGTGTTACACGAGAAGGCTGCAACTAAAAGTTATTGCATTATCATTTGAACTGTGAATTACTTTTCAGTTAATCTTTTTAGGTTTGCAGAGGACTTCTTTGTATGTACTGGCACTTCTCAATTACTACTTTTTTCCTGCCCTCTCCATCACGCAGACAGAACGCTGCTCCCCAGATCCAAATTTACAGCGATCGTTTCGGCATCTGTTCTTTTTTACTGCATGCCACGAGCAAATCTGGCAAGAAAACACACTGATAATCTGTTAGAAATACTGTCGCTGTTGTTTTTAATTGTGTTTTTGATGTATTTATTCCACAAACAGACACACGTGCTGCATGCAGAGAAACCCCTCCCGGCAGATCATCATGCAAGTCTATGGTCCTTTTGACTTTATCGTTGCCCGAGTAACATGACTGAACTGAGGAGTACAGCGCTTGTCTCCTACTTCAAACATTGGGTATTACTGTCATAAAGGCTGAGGAAAAGCAGCAGATCCTCACATTTAAAAAGTTGAAACCAGAATGTTTTGTTTTTTTTAAGCTTTGTGCTTGCAAAGTGACTGAAACAATTAGTTATCAGAACAGTTCAATTATTCTGTTTGACTAATGAATGAATTTGCTTATGGTTGCAGCTTTAATCTCTTTAGTCTTTGCTATGTCAGAAGAAAGTGGGAGATATCCTTCATCATTTCTCAGAGCCTGATTTCTTCCAACTGTGTTCTTGATTCCACCGACATCAGTGCTGATGGTATCAAATAATGCATCTTCTTCATTCCAGTGAAGCTCCTCCGCTGGTGCAAATAGAGAGGTACAGACATTGGAACATCTCATGCGTCACAGTTATATAAAATGAGAGGAAACACTAAATATACAAGTGTGACATATGCTTGTTATTTGAATACGTGAATCATCAGGATAGGATAGAATCATTGATGCCGTGATAACGTTCCAGAGTTGAAATTGAAATTGCTTCCCACAGGATTTAGTGAGGCTGGTGGGCGGACTGTGGGCATTCCCCCCTAAAGAAAATGTTAAACATTTGAAAGTCAAATGCATCAAACTGATGAACTTTGAGTGCAAAACTAAGAGGCACTATCATGACTAACTTGAACATAAAACAGAGATTGTAAGAAATATAAAATGTAAAAAATAAAAAGGTGTAGCACTGAACTTTGGTTCTGTTGCCTTTTAATTAGTGCAGTCCTAAAAATATCAATAGCAATCCACTTGTTCCTTGCATTAGTCCAGAGTTGTAATTAAATCTTGACTGAAGGACTGCGTAATCAGGGTCTTATTTTAGATTATGGATGCCTGTGTGGAGTGCCATCAAGCCTATATATTTTCTGGCTTATCTCTTCCACATTGAGATTGCTGCCTGAAAAAGTGAGTTTCATGTCATGCCCCTGCATATGAATGCATGTTCATGCACGGCACGGTTATTTCTTCCAGGCTTCAGTTAATAAACACACCATAGTTGGAGAACAGTGCTGGAAGTTGCAGGTAAATTAAACACAGACCTAGGAATACATTTCACAGCGAGGTTAACAAGACACACAGACAGACTAAAGAACAATGGACTGCTAGACAGCTATCGACTTAATGTTACTGTTATTTTGGACCACAAGCTTACCTGATAGCTGATTCTATAAGTCTTTCTCGTGGTGTTTTTGATATTTTTGCAACTTTGACACATGCTTTGATACGAGGGCGAGGCCACACTCACAGGACCTTGGACTGGAGTGTGTATTTGTGTGTGAGAAAGAGTGTGTACAGCAAGTGGTGGGGATGCTTAACTGACTGGGAAAGATGAGAGTCAGAGAAAGACACTTTGCTGAAGGGACGGTGCGAAATGTAAAGTAGCAACCCATTTTACTATTAAAAACTTGTGCCCGACTATATATTTTAGTTGATTTTAGTTGATTCTTGTATCTTGTAACTCTCCACCAGATTCATATTTCTGACAGTGTGGAGATGGCTAATAAAATAAACTTGAATAAAATTTGTTAGCCGTCTCAATTTCTAAATTCCTGGCTGCACTCCTGGTGCTGCTCATGTTTTGGCATCTGATGCGCTTCCAAAATCATGGATCAGTTATTGAAACACACCCACACCAAGACAACCTTGTGTGTTTTTTTTTCTTTTTTGTGCTTTTTATTTACCCTAATGGTCAACAATCCAGAACACCAAAGTATTCTTTTTAAATGATATAACATGGTGGGAAGCTGTAATTTTTATACTCAAAATGGTGGTAATTTTGCTTGATAGTTCATAACAAATACAAAAACATATATTTGAGAAATTACTAAGTATAGTCCCAAGTTTTTCAGCAAAACAAAAAGTCTGATAAAATCATATCTGGATTTAAAACAAGATCACAGATTTTACCAGATATTTGACATCAGCTTTCAGACATTACTCTGATTACATAAACATAATGAAGGTTGATGCCCAGATCTATGGTACACCCTCATAAATGCTGCTCACCTGTGGAAATGCAGGTGAATAAATAGTCAGTGCACTAGCAGCAGAGTGCAGTTCCTCTATGAAATATTTACCAGAATTACTCAAACAGAAGCACACAGCACACATTCCCTAAACACAAACACAAAGCCAAGAAGTATTTTCAGCTTTCCTTTAACATGATCACTCACCGTTAAACACAAACACTGCTCCCCTTATGTGTGCATGTGTCAGGTGTGAGCTTTCCTGTGTTAGTGCGTTGTGTGTCAGCTATGTCCTCCCTCTGTTTTTCATGGATCATGAGCTGCTGCTGCCTCTGCAAAGCTTATCGTGTCTAATGAGAAACTGATTTGCGCTACTTCTGTGTCAAACCATCCGAGAGCCCTCCGTAGGGAACATGAAAGCAGAGTATGTGGCGAGAAAAAGGTAGAAAAACAGAGAGACTAGATTGTTCCTCATTTTCCTGCTTTTATAGTGCGTGGAAATTATATTCGGTTTCTGTTAATACTCTACATTTTCAGTCTGCTTTTGAATATAAATCACTGTAGATGCAAGTGCGAGATTATTTAAAGTTATTTGTGTCTGTGCAGGAAAAAAAAGAAAAAAAACATTTCATCTTAGCAGTAGTCTGAATCACAGGATGTTTAAGCCTTCCACCGGGTGCCTATTTCAGGGGACATTCCTTCCTCTATCAGCGTGTGTCTATTTTCAAAATTCCTGTCCCTACAGGAAATAAAAACAACAACAACAACCTCGGAGCGAGCAACCTACACGCTGAAAACATAAACAAGCTAGCAGCTACTTTGCAAGGAGCACCGTTGATGCATTCAAGAGTTGGAACAGCAGCTGAAGCCTAGTCCACAAGAAAAACATGTATTTACACCTCATTGACATAATGTGTTTAGAAATTCTTAAAATGTATTTTTGGGTGCACCTAGATTATTTGCTGGTACCCATTAATGACAAAGTGAGGCGCACCATTGTAACCAGTGTAAAAAGTTAGTCTGGAGCCCTGTAAACACAGATGAAAAATTATCTCATTTAGATAGCAGGTTAATGTGTTTTGCTCTGAAAAGAAAAATAAACTTTTTTTTTAAAATTAAAAGTCTAATTAGAATAGGAAATTGTTCCTTCTTTTTAAGATTGGGAACATTGGAAAAATATTAAGACAAGTTCCCATTTCACGATGAGCTGTGTGCAGTTCTGTGTGCTCTTGACCATCTGTGTTAATACTCTATATTTTAGAAAGCACACTGCGTGTCAATTACACCTCAAGGCTACATTTACACGAGGTCTCCCAGGCCTTCTCTAAATCAGGCTCTTGGTGCATATGTAGCTAAAGCTCATTAAACCGCTCTGCAGTGTCATTGGGTTTTTACTTGACAATCCAAAACAAGCAGAAAAGATAATTAAACATGACCTAGAATACTTTCACCAGCAAGTTGTGTGTTTGGAGGAACAGTGATAAATTCATGCCATCAGTGTATGTCTCTACCTGTGACATAGATATGACTCAGTGCAGGGCTGTTGAGTGGTTTGACTATCAGTCTCATTTTGTTCACCTGTCTGAAAGCTGCCTGGTTTGTTTCAGCAGAGCCTTGGCACAGCACTGTCAGTGTTATTGTGCAGGAATGGTTGAGAATGATAAAATCTCAAGGCGTTTTGGAGCAGTCCCCTATCATTCAGACTTTTAAAAGAGTAGTTCCCATGCTAGTCGCTAGTTTATTGTCCAGCGTGAAGGACAATTTTATTAGCTTTCGTTTACGGCCTGAATGTTGATTACTGGTCCCTCTTTGATAACTCTCTCCTGCGTCTCTTGTCCACATAAAATTGGAGGTGATCTCTGCACAGTGATTGATTCACCTTCTGACAGACTTGACAATACTGGAAGCTTATGTTACAGGCGAGCCACAGAAAAAAGACTCATCACTGATTCTGCTATTGGGAATGGTTACAGACTCATACACCAACTAATAGAAAATACTGATTCACATTGTGAGCTTGTTAACCTCAACCTGCTATAGTTTCATTTTATAATTTGGGTTCCAGAAGGGGCTACAGCTGGCATAAAATTAAACTGCATTAAGCTATTTCCTCCACTAGTATTGGAACTGATCAATAACACCCCCAATAACCTTTTCTAGAATACACAGTGTAGTATGGTATATCAGTTCCTGTCCCTTCAGCAGTACCTTCACTGACTTTAGGGCCACAATCTACAAGAATACTACACATTAACACTCTGTCCTGAACATATATAGAAGACATATACTCGTATAACTCACTGGGTATTAAATGTTTAAAATGAGATTAACAGATTTTTAATTTTCACGCGTGCAACAACTACATCGGTGCCATCTGGCACTGCACACAGGCAACACATTTTTGGCGACAAATCACTGATTACCTTTTCTTTATCTTATTATCCCTGTCACTTAGAGACACATTCACTCTCAGACGAAAAAAGATATCTGAGCTTTTTGCACCTCAGCTGCTTTTTTGCCAAGAAATCTTCCTGATATTAACTGCTGTCCCCGTTTTATCTTATCTGCAGGATCACCTTCACAGTCATAAACAAACTCAAGCTCGATTCCACAATAAAAAGGAAATAGAAAAGATTTGATAATCAGTTTTATCATCTGCTATTTCCCCTTTTCTGATTTTGTCATCTTATTTCAGTCTGGCGAGATTGATTTAAAATATGTTATACTTTGGATAGCCAAGGGGACTGGACCCCTCCGGTCACATGTGGTGATGTTTAGTCATAGATGGAAGACAAACGTTGCCGTCAGATGGAAATCATGAGCTCCTGTTTACCTAATGTCAAGGTGTGTACACAATATGCTTGGCTATTTAAGTTGTGAGAAAAATGCTGCTAGAACAAAAAAAAAACGGTAATGTAGCCTGATGCAGGAAATGAAAAGTCATACAAAAAATAAGGAAAAACTGAAAATACCTAAAATAACAATATACTAACTCGCCCTCAGTGATCTTAACCATTTCTGAAAAATGTTAGCAAACATTTGGCAACTCATGAGCCTCCAGAGATTTTAGACCTTCGATGTCGTGAATGATAGAACAGCGAGCGCTGGATGGCGCAAAGAGTAATGGGATTGAATTCTGTAGTGCTCATGAGACTGTTGTTGTCCGGATATGTTTTGTTTTGTTGTTTTCTGTAAATGTTCTGGTTGTTGTGTTGTGTTCTGGAGATGTGTGTTGAATTGGCATGCACAGTGAGTTTTGAGTTGTGTCACCATGGGCGAGTATGATGTGGAGGGTAGTGACGTTCATCAAATGTTTGTGTCCAAGGTGAATAAATAAACTCGTGGTCCTGAAACGTTGCTGTGTAAGTGACACGGGATCTGCGTTACAGTTAAAGATCTGTCTCATGAGACTTTGTTCCCATCAAGCTCGTCACCATACAGACTTTTCTTGTGAACATAGTAAACATGACCCCATTTTAAAGCATCAGTATTGCTAATGGTGATGGTCTTGGGTTTCAGAACTGGAGGAGAAATAGTTGACTAATCAGAACCTAGTATGCTAGATTAAGAAAATTATGCGTGGATAAGGTCGACAAGTTGTCCTAAGTACACATGCTGTACAGTAAATACTTCTCCATTGACATATTTCTTTGATTGGTGGGAACAAACACCTCAGTCACAACTAACTGGGAAGGGCAAAACATAACTAAAGAGCCCCATTCTATCAAGAGGTGACATGTAATGACATGTGAGAGAAAAGATTTATATAAATGTTGACACGTTCTTCATGTTACTTGAATCAATTCTTTTCTTCCTCCAGTCTGGCGTGTGTCCCATTATGTTTTTCAATGGCAATCTTTTGTCACTGTTGTTGTTTTGCCATAACGCAAAACAAAGAATTCTCTCCACGGCATTAATCAGTTGAAAATTAGCTTTCCATTCTCTCGGACGAAATGACAAATGGGTGCGGAATATGACTGATGATGATTACAACTTAATTACGGGGGCATAATGCAAACAACAGCTCACTTTAATTTAAAAGGAAATATTGAAACTTTTCTGCGTGCATGTCCTCTGACTGCTTTAGGCTGTGTGTTCGGCTCTCTCTCTTCTTTTCTCCTCTCTCAGCTACAGTATGCACATATTGATTTTCCTATGCTCCCTCTTAGTATTTTCACTCAATTAAAACCATGGCAGAACCTGCAGTTTACGGGCCTTTTCATTGACCTGGTGTTAAAAAAAAAAAAAGCTTGCCATTCAAATGGCCTTCATATTAAGTGCATGTTTGTGCCCTGAATGAATAGCAGGTCCTCAACATTGGAGGTGATAAATGCTTCAGATGCTGGCCAGCTGCTATCTCTCTACAAGGTCGCCAATAAAGGGCTCTTCTCCTCATACTGAGACACAGTCTGGCATTTTACAATCCTCTCGCTGTATCTCTGCTGAACTTTACCCCAGCATTACCTCTCATATGTCTATTTTAATCAGTGTGACTCTAATAACCAAATAAGCACACAGTAACATTGTCTGAAACTGAGTAGGCACTAATATAAGCAGTCAGCCCAACATTTTTAGTTGATAAATGATATACGAATTACAGGATTTTCCACAATTCTAAGTAATAAACTGTATCGAATCAGATCGTTTCACTTCTATTTCTGAGCAGTGTTGTATTTTTTGTTTGGCATGTGTAAATCTCACCTGTGATTTGATAAACTGAGTTGCTTCCCAGCGTTTCCCCACTGTCATAACAAATCCCAAGCTACAATATATTTTGCTCTAAGTAAAAAAAAACACCCTCCTGCTGACATAAGAATAGAAACATATATTTGTTGCACTGCATGGCATGCGAAAAGTCTGGGAGGAAATGTCTGCTGTGCCTCAATGACGCCTGTCATTATATATTCTGATTTAATTCTGTTTCAACACAGGGAAACGAAGGCAGAGAGGAGAGAGGATGACTAGAGCATTTTTCACACAGAATGAATGGAAAACAATGTTGATGGTTTCAAGGCATATGCAGGTCTGAGAATAGATGAATACATTGAAATATTGAAAACTTTTCCATATTCTAAAATGTTTTAATGGACATGAGTGGGTAATCAAATAATCAAATGAAATGCTTTTGTATCCTTTTTGTCCTCTTTGCCCAAGTCGTCTCCATAAAAAAAAAAAAAAAACATATCCCAATTTTTTGTATTGCTGCACTTATTTAATAAAACTGGTGACTGTGCCTAGCCGTTACTGCTGTGATTTTTTTTTTTTGCACATCACCTCCCATAAAGTAACTGTCTGTCATGCCGTGTGGGCAGTTGTGTGATTTTTCCTTGCTTTAACTGTTGAGTAGGTTTGGGTTTATGTAGGTGGCGTCGTTTCTTGTTCTGATGGCCATGGTGGCTATCACAGCTCTTTTTGGCTGCACAGTTTATGTAGTTCTGTGTGGAACATTAAACACATTATTGTGTTTTCTGTGATCAGCATTTGGTAACATTGTCTGCACTGATTTTAACCCACGCACTAAGGAGTATGACTATGACAACAACAGTGTATTACCTCCACCAAGGAGTTTATGTTTTCACCTGTGCCCGTTTATTTGATGGTTATTTGGTCTGTCAGTAGGATTACACAAAAAGTACTGGAGAGATGTCCATGAAACTTGATGGGAAGGTGGTTCCCTGCCCAGAATAGACCCCTTTTACTCTTCGTTCACCGACAGATAGAAGAACATTTAATTTGTATGGATCCTGATGAAAAAAATCACACATTTTTAAATTTCCTGTAACTGTTTATTTGGTATCAACATGCGTCCTGAGTTATTCGATCACTAGTGTACAGCTCTAAGTATTGGTGTAAACTCCCCCGAGATACATTGAAGGTGCATATGAGATCTGGTCACTCGTGTTTCTTTCTTTTTGTAAAAAAACGTATCCACTTGTTCCAGTGATGTAGGTATATATTTTTATTTATATAGAACAAGGCAAGTGAGATCCCACCACATGAGGTCATTCAAGACGCAGGTCGAGATTTAATGTTATAGCTGCTATGTGTGGTATGAGATTTTGCGTGATATTGGGCTGTTGAGTTTGATATTGGATTAAGCTTGAATCAATAAAATGAGACTGTTTGGCCTACCCAGGGCCAATTCTACTTTTCACTGTGATGTTTTTATGATTTCACTGGAAAACTGACCAATTTTTGATTAGACAAATAATTGATTACACATATATGCCACTTAAAAGGGTGCTTTTTTGGGCTATAGCTTTGAATGAAAGACCAAATGCGAGGAGAACGAGGACAGCCCCCCCGGGGGGGGGGTAATGTGACTATTTGTAGCTACCATGTCTAGGGAATATATATGCAAAAATGATGCAAGGATCAAACCCAGCATATTTCAAAAAAGAGTCACTGCATGTAATGATAACGGAGCGCATGCACTGTCCCTAGAAACACAAAATATATCATCATGTTGTGTGTTTACAGCAGCAAAGATATAATTGGCTCTGGATCTACTACTGTTATTTTGCCAGTCTTTCAGTTGGTTTGTTCCTATCCCTTTTAACCTTCATTTATTCAATTGCGGCAAACTTATTCACCCACTTCCTTTTCTATTTCTCCTTCTCCTGTGTGCTCTTTATTGAACCTCCACCTACAAGCCCTAAGGCTGTGGTAGCGGCTCACACAGAGGCTTGAGGTCAGAGGTCACTGGAGTCGGGGAGCAGCAGACATTCATATCTTGCAGCCTCAAGGTTGAGAGCATTGATAAAGCTGGGATGGGTTTTAGCCTCCCTCTGCTTTACATTTACATCATTGTACTTACAACTTTGCCCCGCCAGACATGAGCTCCTCTTTGCCTCTCGATAGCACCACAGTCATTCAGAGGCATTAATACTCTTACCATAATCAAATCTATTCACTTACAGAGAGCCTCAAAGCCTGCACTGTATGCATAAATATAAATGAATATTTGATGCCATTACAGATACAGAGCTGCAGGCCAGCTGAGGAAAAATTAGTCACCAGTTCTCTGTTAGCACAGAGCAGTAAATGTTTGTGAATATGCACATCTAGCCATGGGGGGCACTTGTATTGTTTGGCTTCACTGGAACTGCATTATCTCCTTTATTAGCATACATCCAGCCATTCATCCACTGGTATTACACACTTATAGCTGCCATATGGCCATTGTTTATCCACTTAAATCTACCATCCATGCACTGGTAATACCCAACTATATCTACCATCCATCCATTGGATATATCCGCTTATATCTACCATCCACATCATTGGTTATACTCATTATATCCATCCATCCGTCCATTAGCTATACCCACCTATATCCAACCATTATCTATACCCGTTATATCCATCCGTCCATTAGCTATACCCGTTATATCCATCCGTCCATTAGCTATACCCGTTATATCCATCCGTCCATTAGCTATACCCGTTATATCCATCCGTCCATTAGCTATACCTGTTATATCCAATAGCTATACCTGTTATATCCATTAGCTATACCTGTTATATCCATCCATCCATTAGCTATACCTGTTATATTCATCCATCCATCCATTAGCTATAATCGCATAGATCATCTATCCTTCCATTAGCGATAACCACCTATATCCATCCATTAGCTATACCTGTTATATTCATCCATCCATCCATTAGCTATAATCGCATAGATCATCTATCCTTCCATTAGCGATAACCACCTATATCCATCCATTAGCTATACCATCTATGTGACCTTATTGTTTTCTATGTCACTCCTGCCTTGCCTTACTTTCTATCTTATTCTAGGTGCCTTTTTCCAGCCTCTGTCAGGGTTCTGGCTCAGTCTGAGTATGCCAAATAATATGGAGTGCTGCTTTGCTCTTCTGTGGTGCCTCTGTTAGGTGGTAAGCTAGTAGGTGAGTCTGCAGATGTGTTGTCGTTGAAGAGTAAGGCTGCTGCCTTTTAGAAGAACAGCCTTATGTTTGTGACTTAGCCATCTATGGTGTAGAACCAAAATACGTCCACACACTGCTTCTCAGATGTTTTGGATCCGTCACCGTCCATTCAGGGCAGCTCTGCTTCCTATTGCCCTCTGTTTTGTAGCAGAAAACTCATTAAATCACATCAAATATGAAATTTTCAACCTATGTTTGAATGTTTGAATTTTGTTTAAAAAGTGACAGCCCTAATACCCCCATACAGCCTGCCATCCATCAGCTATTCTCACTTATAACCTGACCCTATATTGCTCTGTCTGCTTCGCCTGTGTGTATCGTTGTAATTTGACTCAAGGGTTTTGGTTCAGAAGATATATTTATTGCTGACTTTATGTGAAAAAGACCTTTTCAGATTCTTTTTGTTTGTGCTATTTTTGTTTGGATTTAGACAGGCCCACCAGACAACAGAGAGTAGAGCTGACTGATACCCTTTCTTTGGGTGGTTTGTCATTATCAGAGACAATCAATAGAACAGAAACCCAGAATTAATCTCATCTTAGACTGCACTATCTGAAGGGAATGCTGAAGGCTATGGCATTGTCATGTAAATAGTGATAATAATTATTCCCTAAGTGCCTTCCTTGCTCACCCCAAATAGATTCTACTCAGTCAAAGATTCAACAAGCTTTAAGCAACAGAGAGATAGAATGAAAGACATGTCCATTCAGACAATTGAGAGAGCTTGGTTATTAAGAAAATGTTGTTTTTTTTTCCCCACAGCATCAGATGAGTCCACGCCTTCTCTTCATGTCTCAAGGGTGTCAAAACTAGCAGAAAAAAAATAGACGAGAGACTGTCATTAAGGATGACAGCGTGACTCTGACACCCAGGCTGTGTGAGAGAGAGAGTGTGTGTGAAATAGAGATGGAGAGAGCGATAGAGTGACATTATAGCAGAGGCCATCAACATGGGGGCGAATAGCTGCGGCAGATAACAGGGGAAGAGGCGAGGAGGGCTAAAGAGAGGACGGTAGAGCACCAGAGAGAGGCTGTTACGATATACAAGTGACCAAATGCAATGCGAGTGAGACAGGGCTCGGGGGGACCAGAAAAATGCCTGTAAGAGCTCCCTGCTGTTGCTCACAGGGCTATTCTGAGCGACTGAGACTGTGGTGATAAACCTGTCAAGCCCGTCTTTCAGCACACCATCTCTGCCAATACTCCCATACACACAAGACAAAAAAACAAAACAAAAATAAAACCCACACACGTATTTCTAGTAAGGGTGTTTCTTAGTATAACAAACGTGGTTAAATGTGGTGGTGTCGCAAATTAATTCCGCAAGTGTGCATGCATATTAAATTCCTTGAACCTTGTTAGTACTTGCATGCATGTGCACTTTTGTTTGCATATATTCAGGTGTAGCCCAGAGGCACCATAATTTATCTTTATCTAAAACTGTGGCAGGCAGGGTGGATTAGCACAATAGGTGGTTACGAGCTGAGAGAACAGAGAAGGTAGTTATGAGCTCAGGGAGCGAGAGGATTGGTAAAGCAGAGTGTGATGGAGGATTTTGTGCAAGGAGTTTTACAGAAAGGACAGCCTTGCTTTGAAAGATGTTTAGATGCAGTAAAAAGGAGACTCTGTCCTTGGGCGTAGTATGGAGCAGATACAGGAGATAAAGTTAGCTTCAGCTACCAGCAAAATGCTGATACACTTCACGATGGGTTAGTGAGTTTGTTTACCCTATGAGCAGTTTTGCTGCTCCATGTTTTTTTGAGAATTTTTTACACATGACAATCAGTTTAAGAAAGGAGGGTTCTGGAGGAGATTTGTCAAGACTTGGAAAATAACCTTGGAACTGTTACTAGGATTTTCTCGCCTTGAGTCTGGAGTTTGAAACAGATGTGCATTATCCTGGAGGCAGGGAGCATTTAAAGAGGGACTTCACTCAGTTGCAGTTTTTATGAGCTCGACCCATACTTTTTTGGTTTGTTGTTCCCCGTTTGTAATCCTGTTTGTTTAGTTGTTATCCTGATAGATTGTAATATTTTTCTTTCCACTTTTTCCCCACACCCTTTCATTAATCATCTCTGTTTGTTTAAGCCTGTTTTCCTCTCACTCATTGTTCATTTTTCCGTGTCTCCTGTGTTCCTTTGCTTGTTCTTGGTCCTTGTGTGTCCTCTGTGTTCCCACTCTTTTCTCCTTGGCTTCTGATTTGTCATCAGATTTGTTTTCTCTTTAGCTTTTCTTTGGACTGTCCTTTGCCTGCCTTTTGTTGTTTGGATTTTGAATTTTGGAATTTGGACTTTGGACATCACCCAACATTTCAATACGCAACTCTTTTTAGTAACCCCTGAATATATAAGATGAACCCGCTGAGCTAGATCAGATAAAAACCTGAGATCTTCCATCTTGTTAATTTAGTTGATAGATGATAGTTTAAATTATTCCCTCACGCATTGAATATGAGGTCTTTTAGGTGGCCTTGGCTCTGCTTATTTCCCAGTGCTGTATACATTTAAGTAACTGTAATAGTTTCCTCAGATGTTCGCAGAGGTATTTGTTATTTAATCTCTTGTCTTTGATCTGGATGGCAAAATAGTAAAAAGTAGCTTTTGAATATTGGATTTGGAAGAATAGGCAGGCACTCTAAAAGATGTGTGTCTTTTTATTAGTTTCTTTGGGCAGATGAGCAGTGGCATTTGAACTGAAGTTGGACAAAGTGGGAAACGATAATTGATTTCTGTAGAAATATGATTTAGTGAAATCCAATCACATGGTAGATCTGAAAACTGCTTTGCCCTCCTAACACGTCATTTAGTAAGGACATTCTGTAGGTGCTAATTAAAGTCTTGCTAACTAATGTCTTGGGGGGAGGAACCCTGCCAATTATAAGTGTGATTGCAGTTTCCCTTTTTGGCCTCTGTGGACGCAGTCCAACATCCAGTGTAGAGGGAAAGATGCCAGGGACATCACCGACTGCCAGCTGGTTAAAGGTGAAAATATTTTGAAATTCATTTAGAAGACAACATTTCAAACTGAACCAGTCGCTTTATTGGAAGGAACAGGAAAATGATTCTGCATGAAATCAAATTTGTTGTGAAGAGGACAAGGGTGCTGCCATTATTAAATTGAGCCAGTAAAGGCAGGGACAGCCCCAAGGAAACACATTGATAATACTATCCTATGTTGGGTTTTCTAATAAGCTTTTCTTCTGACCCTTTAGATGACCTGTACATGGAAGGGAAATGCTTTAAATTCCCTCTTTCAAACTGCATCCCCTGCAGCACCATCAGGCCCAAACCAAATAAGGCTGAGGATTGTAAGAAGCTGCAGTAAGACACCGCTATTTGCCTGACATGGACAGAGAGTAAAGAGCATATGCCTTCACTATATCCAGGGGGTAAATTCAGTTGAATTGTGTTGTCCTGCAGGATAACCTGAGGCTAAGGCCATTGCAGTAATAGACATGTGGAGAGGGCGGCCAGTTAAAAGCCATGACGGCATTGGCTGATCTCAAGGACGAGTACACGGGAATGCTTTTAACTCCTGGTCCCTGTGGGAGAAATACTGAAATTTTATTAAATCAAATTAAGTGGCTGGCAGGATGAGCCCAGACTCAAATGTCTGTGGTGAAAGAGCTTTGTAATTTTTATGTCTACTATGTATGTAAGAAAGTCTGACCATATAAATATCTTGTTATTCTCTCCACCTTCAGGCTGCTGCTATAAAGATTACACTATGGATTAAAAAAAAAAATCCCACTATGTTAAACAAGGAAACACTTTTGTATTAATGTGGCTGAAGCCTAAACTCAGCCAGTCCAACTGTTTTAAACCAGCAGTTCATCCTGAGCCACCCATGAAAGTAAGAAAGACAAACTAGAAACAGGATTTACAGGAAATGTTGGAAATAATGCAAATATAAAATGTCAATAAAGCTGCAAGCATTAAAATATCAATAAACAGAAGTCACACACATTCACAGAATATGAAATATGAAATAAAACAAAGGTCAAAAGGCCAAAACAAGGTCACAGGGGAAAAGGAAGTTGTTGCAGTTTACACCACCTGCAACATAAATACAAACATACATTTTGTGCATTTTATAAATAGTGATATATTTGTCAGACATGCCTTTATCAGACAAGGCAGAACTTTCTTCCCAGAAACCTTCAAAAGGTGGCTAATATCAAACACATCAGATAGGGGAGCTTCATTACTGTTTTGCTGCACCAAAATCTCACCGAACCCTCATCAAACAGACTGAAGAATCACGTGCTACTTGCGTTAACTTACCATCATAAAGTAAATGTTGATTGTACAGTGTTACATCTATAGAATGATGGCACCATCTGCATTTAGATTAGTTCTGTATAAATCTTGCTTTCACTGTGCTACTCGTCTGCGACTGGGCCCGAAATCTCCTGTGAAAAATGAAGATTGATTGGCGATCCATTCAATCTAGAGGCTCGGCATTACTCTCTATTTGCTTTCATGTCTCCACTAAAGACAGAATGAATAAACTCTAAACAGCAAACCTGTGTTGTTGGTAGTTGTTACTCTGAGGAAAACTGAAACAATCAAGCTGTCTTCACAACAGTGGCACCAACAATAACAGCACTTGGAAATGCTCACAGGGGAAAAGTTGTCTTTTTACACTTTAAGGTTCATTTTGAGCTCCAAAGTATTCTTAAGCTCAGGACAAAAAGAATGCAGAAGGGTCTTTTTTATCTGGAGCAGAGATTTGAGTCAACCTGAAAGAGTACTGTGGAGATTTTCATCAGGAAATTGGAAAACACATATGATTTTATATTGTGTTGACAAGTGGAAAGTCTTGAATGGATTGAGCTTGAGTTCTGTGTTAAGCCCTGTTGGCTTTTTGCACTGTGCAGTTGTGGCTAATGATGCAAGACGGAAATACAAATTATTCATTTTCAGACTAATTTATGTAAGAAGACAGTGTTGAGATTGACAGATGTCACTTCTCTTGTAGTCATCGATTTCCCAGCCTGTGAAGTGACATGCGATGCTCGATTTCATGAGTTTTTCATGCGGTTTTTATTTTCTTGTTTGGTTTTTGTTTTGCAAGCGTGATTGATGCACACTGGGAAGTTTCTGGCAGGCTGCATTTAACACATTCCTCAAACTTTGACATCTTGAAATCACTTGATAGAGACAATTGATTCTGAGCAAATTAACCAGAAGGCATTTTTACAGGACAGGCAGACTCTAATACATTTTTTTAACTGAAGTTAATGACTATTTTGGAGTTTCCAGACGTCACTATGCTCCACACAGGCTCTCATCATGGTTGCGTACATCAGCTAAGCACTTTACTATCTTTGTATGAGGAATCTTACCAGGGCAACTGTGTCTCTAGGGACTGGATGGCGTGGTACATTAAACCTGTACTTTCACAGCAGGTGTTTATTAAAGAGTTTTGTGCATACTGCATGTAAGATGACGGGATGATGCTTGTATATGATCGCCTTAAATTGCGACATTAATTATTCTGCCACCAGCCATTTGTTTTAGCTAAACTAACCTCATTGACACAATTCAGTTTTTCGTTTACATGCGCACAAGTATCCATGTTGCAGTTTGGTTTTATCCTGGTTATATTTTGCACTTGTAAACATCTTATCCTGGTTTTGAGAAATTGTTTAATCAACCCAGGTCTAGCCATGAGCATGTTCATATAAAAGGGGAGGTATGAAGTTGGTTAGCATGAAGTTAGTATGCTAACCAGCAAGTCCAAGCCCTTTTTGATCCAAAGCTCCGATGCTAGTCATATGACATCATATAAACCACGTAACACCAGCCCTTCCCCTGATGCTCAGAGCTTTCAGTCCTGACGGCTAGCTGCAAGGCTAACTGAGCTATACGGTAGCAAAAGTAGGCAGCAGTAAGCAGACATTCTGGTGTGACATTATCCCATATTATGAGTATGAATTCAACTGGATGCCAGTTTTTACATTCTGCACCTCTAAGTGAATTATATGCCTTTCCCAAATATTGTGTTGACACTTTGGGTCAAAAGGTGGAATGTGAGAATTATTGAATTGAAATCTCTGCATAGATTTGGTGATGTTTGTATGATTCTCTATGAGGAAGTTGTAAGGAAGTCAGATGAGAGTCATCTGACAGTCACTCTCTTAGGTAGCAGAGAGATCAGCCTTGTTGTGAGGTATGTAACCACTACTCTGTTGTCTACCTGATGGTATATAAGTCAAGACAATTTGAGACTCTGGAGAGAACACCATTCTCTCCATGCTGCAGGATGTGAAGAGACTTGATTCATCACACCGTGGTTGTAATTCCTCTGAGAATTAACAACTCTCAAACACCAGTGAGGAGAATTTCCCTTCCAGTATGTAAGACTGTTTTAGTCTTAGTTTTTCAGCTGCAACCCCCGCGGTATCAAACCGGCTTGGTAGCAAATAAATAGATATATATTAAAACATAATTCAAAGACGCGCTTTAATATCTTATAACAAGTACAAGGATTTAGTGTTTCAATCAGGCTCTGTAAAAGGAGTACACCCATCATAATCCGCACACCATACACAGAATCTTCTATGAATGATAATGCCATTTTCCAGAGAATTGATTGGTCAGAGGGCAGTGCCTTTTACGAGTTGATCCTGCAGTCTCTGGAGCAGGTTAGGTGTGCAGCACAAGTTACCATGGCGATGTACCATGGTAAGAGGTGAACCTCTGTTGTAGCCCTGAAAACCAACAGATAACCCTGTCGTTTCCCCGCTAACCACAGATCATGCTTCAAGGACAGGCCTCTGGAGTATTCTGCCAGAAACCAGCATACTGTGGAATGTAAACACATATCCAGGTTGTGTGGTTATGTCCTGTTGCAGATTGTGGATTTAGAGTCATCCTGGAGGGAGATTTGTTTTCACAGCCACTACAACACAGAAATAAACAGACATAGAGAACACATAATATCTTTATGTTTACAATCATACACCCCAGCTCACAACAGTGTCTGCAAGGCAGTGTGTTCAATGCTGCTAGGACAGAAGAAACAACACGCCAGCCGCTGGTTGTGATGTTAAGTGTTGATTCACGAGTTGATTGGTTGATTGGTTGCTATTGAGGATGCTAGGGGTTTGATGGGTCTGTGGTTCAGACAAAAGATGATGGCAGTGACAATAAGTTTGTTGTTGATTAAAACAATTAACATTGTAAAGAAGAAGGGGGAAACAGTGTAGCATGGTGGTGGGAGAGGAGGCTGACAGACAGTGCTCAGATGACATGGATTCTTTGCGGGATCGTTTATGGATATAAATCATGTGCTGATTAAAAGTTATGGTCACTGAGTATTTGAAGTATTTGGTGGTGGTTGAATGTCTGTTACAGGACTGTTACTGTCCCTGTACTTAATGCCTGCAGTCTGTTGCTGAGAAGATTGTGCACCCAGTGGATGTTAAATGAAACAGTGACATTTTTCATGTGTTGGTGACAGCCGTGGCCGTTGGCGTTGCATTTTCAGGTTTTCTGTCTGTCCGTCCCGTTCTCGTGAACATGATATCTCAAGAATGCGTCGAGGGAAGTTCATTGGTTCAAAGTCACTGAGATTCATTGTCCATTGTTTTTCATCCATCATCATTGGAAATAATTCACTTGAATCAACATGTCATTATAGTGACATCTTCTGTTTTGCCAGTACCTTTTGATAAATCCCCTCATGGAAGACAGTACATCTAGTTTTTTCTTCTTTTACCTCAACTACTGAGAATGTTCTTACACATGTGGGGGTTCAGTTGTTATCTGGAGTGTCTTTACATCCAACTGTAAATCAAAACAGCCTCGACCTGCGGTTATTTTTCTTTGTGTTTGAATGAAGACAACCGTAGCACTCTCATCATACATGTGTTTGTGTGTGTGTGTGTGTGTGTGTGTGTGTGTGTGTGTGTGTGCGCGTGAGGGATCACTGGTAAGTCTTTGCTGACAGCAGAGAGAATATGTGATGAATTATCCTTGTGTTACTTCGACAGATTGTGTCCTTCACAGATATATTATATCAGTATGAAAGTGTATTTCACTGTGGAGACATGTGTGAAGACCAAACAATACACCAAATCCAGATTGACATTTGAAATTAAAAAGAGGAAGCACGTATGCTGGATCGTTGACTCTGTAAAGTGTTGTCATATAGGCAGTCTGTGAGTCAAGTAGAAGCTTGTGATTGACTCAAATCCCTAAAGACCTCAAATAGTGTTTGAGATCAGCAGTCAAAAAACCTTGTGATGTTTGAACACGTAAAGTAAGCTTCAAGTCACATTAGATTTATCCAAAGTCGCACCATATGTTTGTCAGAATATGTGTATGAGTGATAATGTAGGTATGTATTTGCAGTTACAAACTGTGCTGCTGTTTCTGTGTGGTTGCTTCGGTTGCTGCTTTCCTCAGCTACACCTGCCAAGCCTTCTGTTCTTGCAAATAATAGAGTATCAACAAGGAATCACGATTTACAATTGAACTTGAACTTTTTTAAACTATGGGCCCTTGACTTTTGGCAGAGGTCAACAAATGCTGCTTCCCATTTAGTTTGGCAGCTTAAAGGAAAATTGCAGCAAGCTACCAAAGACATTTATAGATTCCCTTTTTCCAACTGACTTGTTTTAGAACCTGTTGGATGTTGGAAAAATGATATGGCAAAATACTAAGGTCAAAGCTAACACATCCCAGGCAAAAAGTTAGCATCCTCACCAGATGATGATCAGTGGTTAAGACATGAAAACAAAGAACAGCATTATTCTTGTATTGCAGTGTAGAACTAGTTATACCTCTAAGTATGAAAAGGGAAAATGTAAGATCAGACTTTTTTTTTCTAGCTCTAACAAAAACCTACTTACCTTACATCCTTACATACATTCCACTTTTAACCATACAGGAGAAAAGATGTTGTGATGCAACGTTAGCCTGAACTCAAAGCAAAGGGTGGCTGTAGCTCTTGAGGTACAGCAGGTCGTCCTGTAATCGGAAGGTCTCCTTTTTGATTCCCCTGCTCCCCCAGCTGCATGCTGAAGTATCCCTGAGCAAGATACTGATGAGCTGGTTGGCACCTTGCGTGGCATATGAAGTCTATTTACCGATACCACAAGGAAAAATATACACCACACTGAGGGTATACACTTCTTACTTTTTAGGCTGTCACATAAGCATTTAATATCTGCAGTGCATGTGTTTTTTTTTGTGGGAGGGTTGCTCTATGTAAGCCTAGATCGAAGTTACTGCTAACACTGTGGCTTAACTCATTTAAAACTTTAGAATCACTTTAAACTTCACTTTAATCAGTATGTGGGGAGCAGGACAAAGCTTGGCTTGGCATTTATTCACCGACATAAAGCCTAAACTCACTGTACTGCCACGTTCACAGCTATTATGTTGCCGTAAACTTCACACTCAGTGTCTCACATCTTCTGACCTCTCTCCTGACTGCACACAGGCTAACAGAACATTTGGTTGGATTCCATTATTTCTAGGCCATGCGGGCCACTGGTCTTGCGATACATTGGCTGAAACCCTGATGTGCGTGTCTGTTAGCTCACTGTCAGATATGAGAGAGAGATCGACAGCTTAGCTGCGTAAAGAAGTATTGATTATTGAAACTCTTTCAGATATTCAGAATCAACCGTTACCTCTTTGGTTTTTGTCCTTTTGGCCACAACATTTTAATCACACCCACTTCAACATGTATATAACACAAAGCTTGACTGGCCTGCTGTGCCTAGTAACAATTGTTAAGCTTATACAGTCATATTATTGACTGTAGCCTCTCATGTCATTTACTTGTCAGCTGGCCATGCTTTAACACGACGTCGTATCCTGAGGTGTATATCTAGGTCACTGATGTAATGTTGAAAATAACTTGCCTTCCCCAAAGCAATCTTCCAGGGAAAGCTACATGACAAGTGATGATGGCCTATTACCAAAAGCGGCCTGTCCCTCTTGTCTTCCCTCTTAAAGATTAATAACTCTGTCCTGATCTTTGAGTGCAGACCACATCCCTATTTTTGGAAATCTGCATCAAAAGTGCCAAAAAAAAAACAAAGTTGATGGCAATTAATTTTTAGTGCTCAAGATTACATCCTCTGCCTTGTGATGTTCGCTCATGTCCCCACTGATCACAGCAGGCAATTAGAGGAGGCTCGACGCCTCCACTCAGCTGCTCTTCAGCGAGATATCAGCTAGCTACAGTCTGAGGCCAGTCTGACCATGGCGCAAGGACTGGGAAGTAGCCTTTCCACAGTCTGTTTCTGACTCCTGGACTAACCGAAAGATGGCTGCCTACTCGCCACGTTATCAGACTACACGGACAATTCAACAGCTGTATCTTCATTACAGTTTATTCTCGCTGCTCAGCTGGAAGGCAGAATTGTTCAAACATTTAACTTGTATTACCATGTTCTCTCTGCGGTCCCAGTAGGTGGCAATTTATGCAAACACTCATGTGGTTTACTGTTATTGTGTTGTTTTGAAATAAAGAGTAAATACCCTACTCTCCAGTGTTAAACTAGATTAATTAGTTTGAAAACTTTTGATGCTTGCTGGAAGAACGGCTGCTTGCAGAACAGCTGTAAGTGTGTCCAAAAACTGGTGCTCGCCAATAATTCTCTGTTAGCATTCTGTTCAGTGTAATGGAAAAGGCATATATTCTATATTTAATGAAAACACCAAAACCACTGATGAATTATTAAACAGGCTTATTTCACTGTGCAATAGAGCTCGGTTCTTGTTGAAAGATGCGGTAGCCACCCAATTTCTGTATTGTTTTTCATTACCATGAACACAAGCACTGTAGTATCATTTGGGTCAGTACCAGACTCATTGTCCCGCTGCTGTGAACATTCACAATCACCACTACATAAACTTCATGGCTGAAAACATTTTTCATTAAATGGACTGTTTATTCGTGCATGTTTGCCAAAAGCTACCTTGCTTTTTTACGAGCCTCTGTCTGCAACTCTTTCCACTGCCGTCTTCCTGTAACAACTCACCGTTGGTGGGATTTCAGAGCGAGGCTTCTCCTTGATCTAATGTTTCTGGGTAAAAAAGGAACTTATTATTTCACACAAGGTCTCTCTGTGCTGAAAATGTTCTTTGTAAGTTGTCAGACACTAAGAACAACAACCTCAGCCTGTCGGTGGCAAAAACAAGCTCTTATAGTGGATGTAACTTTAATGTCGCAGTTGATTACATTGTGGC
The DNA here is from genome assembly GCF_904848185.1 of Acanthopagrus latus. Lineage (NCBI taxonomy): Eukaryota > Metazoa > Chordata > Actinopteri > Spariformes > Sparidae > Acanthopagrus > Acanthopagrus latus. The sequence goes on from NC_051061.1 coordinate 16,345,682, forward strand.
CATACATGTGAATTATAGGGCCCAGGTTTAAAAATACCAGAATGTCTCCTTCAATGCAACACACATTGACTGCGTCTGGGAGTGTCACATCAGACACAGTAACAGATGCACGTAGTCCAAACTGAATGCATACACATTTGATGAAGTTACTTTGTTTTTGGAGAGTTGATGATTGAACTTTTTCACAGGGCATCGATGGTGTGATAGCATATTTGTAAAGAAAAACACAGATTTCGGTTTTTTAAAAACATGCCATATGCCAGTAATGTGTGCTTCTATTGAGCCCTTTTTTATTTTAACGTATTTCTTTTCTGCCTCACCACTCGATGCCACCTAATAAGAAGATAAAACATGCCGAAATGTGTCACCTGTTTTTAAAGATCTACACTTTGAACCTAATGGACTCAGGGTTGAATGCCTCTGACAGAACTTGGAATTAATACAGACTGGGTGGTGTTTTTATGGAATTTGTTGACAGTTAGAAAAATATAGAGCAGCATCAGCCTCGTGCTTTACACTGACTGTGTTACATCTGCCTTTCAGTAGCATCCAGTCTGTTTGATGTTTCCAGTGGTGGCTGTGGTCCAATAGACCGGTGCAGCGGTGTTTTTAACAGACACGGTCTCTCACCATGCAGCCCATCTAGCACACAGCAGGAACTCAGCTCACTTTAGCTGTCTCATCCTGAAGCCTCCTCGTCCGTGAAAATCAGCGGCAATGTGAATAAACGGTCGCTGACCTGTTGAGACACAGCAAAGTGAGCTCGGATCGATAACTCTTCGCACGAGCCAGTGAAACGGTTATCTCATTAGCTTTGGGCGGCAGTAGGGACTCAGCGACAGAAAAAGCGGATCAGAGGCAGGATTGCGATCAGACCATTGGCCAATTAGCACCCTCAGCAGAGCACCCACCCAGGGTCTGAGACAGTGGAGAGCCAAGGCAGACAGATGAATAATACAGATTCAGAGGCAGCAGCTAGTTCATAATGAGCAGGCTGAAGAGATACACCACAGGCTACTCAATCAGGCCCCAGCTGGATGTTGTACTGAGCTATAAGCCATACACATGTCCCATTTGCTTTTCTTCTTCATTTTATTCGTTTTTTTCTATTCACCTCACCCTCTCCTCACGGTTTACTCTCGGCGTCTTCGGGTCTCAGAATTAAAAATCAGCTCCTGTGAGTGAATTAATCACGTCTCTAAATGGTGACTCGGAGGTGTGTGCAAGCATCCACCCATAGCTTTTAATCAGTGATGCCATTTCTCGTAATTATACTTGCGCACCTCGCATAAGCCAGGATGTTTTGGTGCAGTACAATGGCAGGATCTCATTTTAGCGTGACAACAAAGCAGAGGAGGGAAAAAACACCTCAAAGCATAAATTATTAATACCCCAATCAAATTAAAATTGCATTTCCAGGATAAAATGTCAGAAAGTGATGTGTCTGAACAATGTTTTGGCAGCTGGGTGTTGTGATATTGTTTCAAGGCTCTGTCCGAACATTTTCACAAAAGGGATTGAATGCAAAGAAACTTGGCTTGGAATCTGTATGTAAATGAAAGAATATGATAAACACAGCACTTACGAGCTACTGTCTCATTTTGGATTTTAAGTTCAAGCGAATTAAAGGTCCACTGTGAATTTTGGGGAAGAAATTGTAATCTTTTTCTAAGCCTAAACATACTAAATAATCAAACTCCCTTCGTTTTTGTGACTAAATAAACTGAACAAACAAACTAAGGACAACAGGGTTTCAATCCGGTTTTCTTTGGTGGACCCTGCCACCTTCAAACAGTGTATTGGGAACCTTTTTATCCTCTGAGAACAGCTTGTTTATTGAGTAATGGAAAATGGAAACAAATTAATTGTATGAGTTTATATTATTACATCATTGATATCATGAATATTGAAAATCTGAGTTTGAATTTCTTCTCCAAAAATACATGGCTCCCTTTAAAATAGTGATGTTGCTGTTGTGCCTTTTTTGGGCCAGAAGTGGATGTGGAGTGGTGACACCTTAATGATGACATTTTTTCAAGCACCCTGTCTGTACATGTTTTGGAGAGGCTGCAGCCAAACCACAGCACCACTTCTATAGAAAATTGCATGATGCATAATACATACCCTACAGAAGTAAAGTCCCTCATTCACTGGTACATTACAGCAGTGGGAAGTGAGATAATTTCCTGAAAAGGTATTTCTTTTTCACACCTCAGTAAAACAACAACAAAAGTAAAAAAAAAAAAAAAAAAAAACAAAAAAAAAATATATATATATATATATATATATATATATATATATATATATATATATATATAAAGAGATGGTTGAGATGAGGTATTGTTTGAAAGCTTGTGTACTGGCTGCAAATTTTATAAAACACAAATTTCCATATTTTTCTAATGCACTGTGCTGTCAGGGTGGTTATCAGCTCTGGAAGCAGCTGGGTGAGAACGTATTGATTGAAAATGTCAGTTAAGATATGGTGTAAGGAATGATGAAAACATCCGAGCACGGAGCCGAAAGGAAATGACTGACTTATCTTGCCTCTTCTCACCCACTCTATTTGTCTCATGCCTATGTCTTTTTGGAAAACCGTCTGCAGAAGTACCTTTTTTCTCAGTCCATTGCATACAGTTTTTATTTAATTATTTTTTATTACGTCCTATACTCCTACATCCAGTCTCTGCTCTCTTTAGGTTGAAGACAAGTTAAACATGTTTGCCATCTTCCTATCACAGGGCAGTGTAACCGAGCAGAATGAAAAGTTTCAAATATGTCATTCATCCAATCTAGTAGTTATTAATGTTACATTGACTGTTGCTATCCAGAAGTATCATGAAAAAAAAACAGGAGACATGCTTGCTGAAACTAAATATCTACACCTCCTCACACTGCAGGCGCCTGGAGTGCTGAGGGCTGTCCAAAGGCACACTTCATCAATTCTGCAGCGGCGTCAAGTGCACTTTCTACAGACTTTCAGAGAGTCTGCAGCAGAGTCAGACTTCTGAGTCACACTAGTCCCATTGTAAAGTGTTAATCACAACAGAAGATGATTTTTTTCCTCTGTAGCCCTTAGAATTTATCAAAAATCTATTTTGTGGTAGGCCACAATGAACTTGAGATCAGCACCTACTTCCACCAATACTAAGCTAACGGTTTCCACTGCTGATCTTTGTGATGCTACTTGGGGGAATGTTAACACCCTCCCTCTCACTTATTCATATCCATTATCTCTGCTGCTTGTTTGTCTCTTAGGTTTGGCTCATTCGGGCTGGTGTGAAAGTTGCCAATTGAATTCTAGTGCGGACTAAACAACCGGACAGAGACAGGATGAAAAGATGAATCTTGGTCGACCTCCAATTCAACTCTTATGTGGTTTTTTTTTTTTTAATGGTGTGACAGCGAAATGTGCAGCCACATCTGTTTGTAGTAGCAGATATGTGATTTTAGGCATGAGTAGTATTGAAGACTATTATTGATTCTGTTTTCTGGTTGTTAATGGTCAAGAAAGCATTCTTATTATAAGGTGTCTGTATGAGCAGTGTGTTTATGCAGATCATTTATGCAAATCATAATTATGTAACTGGGACAACAGAGAGGATAAATGCATAAGATGCAGTAAGTGATACTTAATCTGTTGTCAGGCACCTGAGTTTGACCTCCTCATGTGGTTTCATTCAGCACTGATTATACAAGTCAGTCACTAAGTTACCTGCCAGTTTATGCCTCAATATTTGCAGCTTGTGAGCTGAATGTGCATGACTAAAACTAAGATGTGTCATTGCTATTTCCTTGGTCCAGGCCAAATTAACTCAACTGGAGAAACTGACCCCAGATGGCACCAATTTTCCCCCCTTTTATTGAAAGGTCTCTGTTTTGTATGGTCACAGTGAACATTTTATCCCCTCTCTGCTCAGTGGACTTGCAGATTTTGCCTGTTGATGTTGAATTCAAAAATTGAGGTCCCTGTCTGCAATTCCAGATGTCAGCATTTACTTTCCAACATTTTATTTCAGCATTTTATGACAAGTGCATAATCTATACATTACATGTAGTAGTGAAGTAGTTCCTAAAATACTACAAAATAATGCTTTTTTGTGCCAGAAATGTCACTTACTAATTACTCTAAAATATTATGTGTTACTGACCACTTCCAATGGAATAACCCATAGAGTGAAAAAATAGACCCAATCTTCATGCTTTTTTGCAATAACTTCCTGGAGACAACCCCGTCATCACGCACTAGCTTGCACACAAGTGTGTGTGTGTGTGTGTGTGTGTGTGTGTGTGTGTGTGTGTGTGTGTGTGTGTGTGTGTGTGTGTGTGTGTGTGTATGTAATTAATCTAAAACGCATGTTTGATGCTTTGATATGACATTAACAAAAAGCAACTTCACTTATGTTAGGTTGGAGTCCATCGGGCCACAGATGAAAAAAAAATGACAGCTTGACTTGACACAAAACAAGAATTTAATCTGCAGGGTCGCTGTTGGGTAGATATCAGTAGAAATGCCAGATAGGCTGGACTAATCAGCTTTGAACATCACAGCTATGGCTGAAAATGACAACAGAAATACATAACTTTGCTAATTTCACATATTTCCCACTGTCATGATACTGACCACTCAAACATAACATGGAACCCCGAAGTCTGTCTCTAATTCAGTGTTGAATAGGAACCTCTGGGGTTTTCATACTGTGACGGTTTCTATTCTGTGCTTTGATGCTCATGATCACTGACTGGGCTATCTTTGGATATACAAATAAAATGGAGAATTTCAAAATTAGGCGAGATTCCCCTTTAAATCTGAAATGCTGATTTACCCGGGGGTCATGCCAAGCCGCTCAAAAGCGTCTAAATCCACTGGATATTTATGCCTTTTTCATTATGCAGTAGTGTGTGTATATATGTGTGGCAAGTACACATTCTCCCAGCTTGTGTATGTGCGCAGCTGCGTGCGTGATTATCCGTGCATTGTGCCTCTTTGTGTTTTGCTGCGCCTGTGCTGTGAGAAGCAGGCATGCTGATGTCTGATCCAATCACTCTCAGCTCTGGTGGGCTGGAGGCCTGAAACAGCGAGAGACGCCGAGAGAAAACATGAGGAAACAGAGGGATGGAGAGTGTGTGGGCAGTGCATCTCTAATAATGGGTTTGGTCAGAGTTATTGTATGTTAGGGTGGTCAGAGCCTCTGTGCTAACAGTGTAATCTAATCCAAAATTATACTTTAGCCGATGCCTATGTGAACGTATTGGTGGTTTCTAGAAACATTTTCTTGTGAATGTTACATTTTGTACTGTTGAATGAGGTGGAAGTCGATCATTTTTTTTCTGTTGTTCCATCAGAAGTTATTTAACAACAGTTACAGGCTCCAAAATTGTAATTTTAAAATACTAATAATAATTAAAAAAACCCAACACGTTTATCATATAAGGAAATGAGGCTTGGATAGAAAATAATGGCAGCCTGAATAAATAAGCCTTCTAACAGTAGAAAACAATGGACACAACAATTTAACCCTTCTTGTCTTTATGTACATTTTAAGATTGGAAAAAATAATAATATAAAGAAAGAGTGGAAGAAAGAATGCAAATATAATTTACTTTCTCTTAACAGAGGTGAAAGAGTTTGAATATTGACAAACACAAGATTTGATCAATGCTGAATGAAACAAACATTTTGAAACCATCTCCACCTATACTGTATATTTCTGCTGCTTCTGTTGACCGAATATCACTTCCCTTGTTATCACAGTTCTTGCTGTTTTATATTCAAATGCCACAAGACATGCATGGAACTGACACATTTATTGATAGAAAAACATACATCTTCACATCTCAAGTGGGAAGCGTCTGTGAAATGCAATCGTCGTCATCACTGTAATTCTTTCTCTACTCTTGAAACTAATCACTTGTCTAATGTAGATGATGGAAGCATGTTTCATGTTCTGTTTTTTTCTCAGTTGTTAGAAATGCCCATAAAACTTGCAGAAGTCTGTTAATCCAAAATGTTTGTTTTCTGAATCTGTGAAAATAGTTAGTGATAATGTAAAACATTAATAGTATGAGTCATTGTCAATTTGCTCATTTAAGTATTTATAATGATCTACATGTTTATATTTAACAAATGTCCTAGCAATTTCATTACTGACTGACACATATGAAGTGATTTCACCTGTGCCCTAAAATGTAACAATTTACGAAGAGCCAGATTTATTGACCTGAAATCGCGGAGCAAATTTGCCCCGCACCCATTTACTGAGGCAGCAGCTCATCCAGCAAACACTGGTGGAGACGGTCTTTTGGAGACGGTGCCTTTTTTTAAAGTAAAAATGGGCTCAATATACACCTTTCAGAGGTAGAACATGTTCAGAAAATAAACCACTGTGTAGAAATACTCATTACTGCTGCAACAAGTTATTTTAACAAGAGCACAACGAAACCTTGGAAAAAGATTTGGACATCTGTTATAAATGAAAATACTTCATTTTAGCCAAAGCTTTCCACAAGAAATGAGCCATTAAACAAACTCGTAGAATATAGTAAAGGACATGAAGTAACATTTGAGTACACATCAAAAATAAAAGCTACAACGTATAAATGTCGAGGGTAAGTGAGCTCCGTCGTACATTAGCAGTTCACAACCACACAGGTCCCTGTCCTCTCTTCACTTAGTGTTACAGCATGGTCAGATTCATGGTAATCTATTTTTAGATTAGATTTTTAGATTAGATCGCTCTCCTTTTTTAAATAATGAATTGATATTTTGGTGGTTGAGCTAATTTCGTGGAGTTTTTTGTCGAATGCTGGTTAAATTAAATGTCTCACATGACAGATACAGGTCGACGTCCTCCTGAGCGTCTCCAGCATACTGAACCTGTAGACTACATGCGTTATTGTCTTACCTATATATAGGGTTAGGATTTACACTACGACACAAATATTGATGTTCAAGTCACAGACAGTGGAGTTAAATCGTAAGACATCCATCAGGAAGTAGCCATCAACAGATACAACTACTGTACAGGAACTGAAGTTATTTACAGAATGCGGAAAACACCTGGGTGTTTACTTGTGATGGTGTTCGGCCTAATGTTTGCTGTTGAGCTATCAGCTGGCATGCCTAGTATTTATTTGCTGATTGATTGAACAAACAGCAATGTCTCTGTTTTCATTAGTGGCCTGAGTCTACTCTTGGACAGTATAATGGAGGGATAGACACCACTTTTAAGTTCATGTTCTTTACTTTACTTACGAGTTTGTTTAACATCTGACCCATGCTGACAGATGACAGGACCACAACAGCATGAAATTAGATCGAAGTGACATTTGCAGGTACACTGTGCTGAGGCTGAGCAGTTAAATCACCATTTAGCCTGCAAAACGATTTTAGCAGTTCAGTTTCCCCACTGAATGTAGGCTGCTGTGGGACTATCTGCTCTTCATGTGATGCTTTTGGCAGGATTTGATTGACTGTTTTGAAAATTAGGTCTGAAATGAATTATTATTATAATAAAGTACTATAAAGTCTTAGGAAAAAAGCTGAGTATTGTGGATCAGTGTTTCAGAAAATGATGTCCTCAAATGTCTTGTTTGTCCACAACCCAAAGATCTTTAGTTTACTGACACAGAAAAAAACCTAAAACAAAAAAATCCAATTTAAGGAGCTGAAAACTGAGAATTCTGACGTTGTTTGAAAAATGATAAATAATTGATGGCTATTAATTTGAATCAAACTGTTGAACAAACTAGTCTTTGAAAAGCACTAATGATTGCATTTTTCTTGTCTGATTTTTTAAAAGTCCGACCCACCAGTTCCCGTTCCCTTTCTGCCAACTATAATTGACAGCAGACACAAACCTTTCTGTAACCTTTCTTTTGATTTGTTGTTCATCTGACTGGTTTCTTATTAACCCACCTGGCCTCGAAATAAGTTTTCGGAAGTTGTCTGACTGTGAATCATTATCTCTGACTTTAAATTGTTCAGCAACACCGGCCCTTACAAAGTGGAGCAGGAATCAATTGGTCCATCACGCTGAAAGCTGATGATTGTCAGCTTGATAATGTTACTGTGTTGGCTACAGTACAACTAAAGTCTATAAAAACTGTGATAACAGAAACTCTCCTGTAAAGAACTCCGTCCATCTCCGAGTAAACACAAAAGTACGCAGTGCATTTGTCCGAGAAAATCTCTTGATATTTTCTCTCCTCTTTCATCGTTTATACAACAATACCTCCTTTGTTATCTGTTTCATTACTCTCCCAATATTTCATCCCAGCTTCCATGACACTTACCTCCCCTCGCTCATTTCATCATTTCATGTCCCCTGTGTCTCCTTTTGCTTTGATATATCAGATGAAATGTATGAATACATCTTTGAAACGTCTGATTGCCTGGACCACTCTCATTACTACATGAATATGACTTGTATGCCTGCCACATTAGCTATGCATTCTGCTTAAATGAGCTGAATACAGACAAGGTATCATACTGGTTGGTGCGTATTCGCCCCGGTCACCTGCCGCTGCCTTTTTTTTTTACGGGTTAAAAAGCTTTTGCTTCACACTTTCACTTTTAATCAGACGCAGGTCGTGCTGTGTTAGATTACGGAGGAGCTGAAAGTGGTGGTAGAAAGTAATGAAGATGTGTTCTCAGGCTTCAGGGTGAATACATACTGAAATATTCTGGTCCTGGCTGACTTTTTTTTCGCTTTTCTCTTAAGCTCACTGCCTCTCAATATTTATAATGAATATGATTAATTGACGCTGAGACGTTGTCGAGGTTTGGGAGATCCTGCTCTTCACAGCTTTCAGGAAAGCATCCATCAGTCAGACTCTCTCATGTGATTTGTCTCAAGGTTGAGAAGCAGATGCTGCGGCCCAGGTTTGTCTGCCAGAATGGATAATGTGATCAGGACAAGACGGAGGGGTGGTGGGGGCAAGGCCATGACAGGTGACAAATGGTATTGATAGACTGAGGGATATACTGTAGGGGCCAACTGGTTGGCTTCCCCATCTCATTCTCTTCTTGTCTTTGCTTCACTCTGAGAATTGATCCAAGCCTACAGGTTGACTGCAGCCAGCAGGACAATCTGGCATCCCTCAATTCCTGTCCTCAGTATTACCCTGTCACCCACTAATGTGATTCCCCACCCTGCGCCTGCCCTACAACTTCTCCCAACATCAGATTGGTTTGTTCAGACAGTTGAAGACTATTTTGGTTGCTTCAGATGTCTGAAAATGACCCTCTGCTCTCATTTAAACAACACTAAAGTTGCAATCCAACCCCGTAAGTAGACAGAAGTTGAAATCAAGTAATCATCCAGGAGGCTTGGAAAGCTTTAAATAAATAAGGGAGGGCAGAGTGCAGACAGGTCTACGATGCATGGAGAGTTAAAGGCACTATTGTCTGGTCTGTCTTCAAATCTGTGATCTCTGCCTGTGTGACAATATCTGATACAATACCTGAGTTTCTGTGCCAACACAGTACTTAATTGAAGGCTTTGTGAAATATGAATGTGTTTTTCTACAATCCCGTTTAAGTTAAGTGTTCAACATTATTTAGAGCAAGTAGATGAGATCGATTGCTACATGAGTCTACGTGACTTTGTTGAGAAGTGCTGCTCCACTTACAGTATATTTAAGCAAATAAATGCAAACTGGTAAATTATTCATTGTGGCTTAGATCAAAGAAAACAAACCATTAACTTCAAAAGGATAAATCTGATTTATTTTAGTTTGGCTCTTATGTCTGTAAAGTTTTGCCAGATCAACCGATATATTTTATTTCAGTGCTGATACCGATAATTCATAATTAGGATGGATAAACAGTATTTGAAACCACACATTTGCAGAAAAATTTAGAATAACCATTGTTGGAAGGTAACAAAGTACAATATACTCGATAATGAGTATTCCCACTTTACTTTATACTTCCTCTCTACTACATTTATTTAATAACTTTAGTTACTTGTAACTTTGCAGATTAAGATTATTCAGTGTTGATAGGCTATTACTTGACCTATAACCAGTCAGAAATTGTTGTTGGTGGGACAGTGAGTAACGACACCCAGAGAGATGACGCTGCATCAGAGCCAAAGTAAGACATTTTTAAAATTTAATTTATATTTATTTAATGGAATTAATTTTATTGGCAATTGGCACTGATACAGATAATTGGAAAGATTCTGAATATTGGTCCCTGTAACCGACCAGGCTGATAATAAGTCTATCCCGAGTTATAGCATCATGTTCACCAAATTAATTGCTGGGAAAATGGTAATTTACTAAAAAAAAAAAAAAAAAGACAAGTATTTTTGATCGATGATAACAAACAAATCTCAAGGTAAGCCAGACTTAATTTGTAAAGTTCTGCTACCCGAACCATAAACGGAGGTTCCTGCCCACTTGCTTGTATTGATACCGTCCTTCTCACCTGCCTACCAGCGCCTCTCTGCTTGTATCGGCCTGTAAGCCTCTCTGTATTGATAAGTCACTTCCCTGTCTGCTTTTCTGCACTCACGTCTAATCACGAGGTTGTAACAACAAATCTGATCACTCACTCACTTACTCACATTGACCACAGTCCCAATGAACTGGAGATGAGTCTCTGGTAATGTGAGATCAAATATGGTTTTCTGATCTGTGTGTGACGATACAATCTACAGATTCACCATGTTTATATAAATCATCATAAATGACATAATAATGTGACAGTACCATAGTCTGAGAATGGCACACAATATTGCGAATCTAGTGATGTTGTCATTGAGCCAGTCGAAGGCAGTATCTTTCTCTTTCTTTCACAATCAATCTCCTTTGTTGGAATTCATTCGGGATTTGAATAATCGTTCAAGCTATGGTTTCAGCAAAAGAAATAAAAGACTCTCACATCTCCATCTCCATCTCCATCTCCATCTCCCAGGGAGGGATTGTGAAGACTTTGTGTTTCAGCTTTGATCCAGTTTTGAGGGCGTTTTCCAATAATTTCAGCCCTCTGTTGTTTCACATAATGTCTCCTCATGAGGGTTCTGGATAAACAAGTTTAAGATGCTTTTTATGTTCAGTTTTCTGAAAATAAAAGTAGTTTCATGGAGGGGTATGAAACAGGCCCACCACACACACACACACACACACACACACACACACACACACACACACACACACACACACACACACACACACACAAAACGCTTCTTTCAGCCCTCTGTGATTGATTAAACCACCTTGTCTTTTTTCCTTCCTTTACTTCCAGACACATCCACTCTATGTGTGTCACACTCTTACTCCCTAAACTGCATTTATTATTTACCGACTCTGAGCATCCTCAAGTTCCCTCCCTGAGGCCATGTCTTAGCGCAGAGCTCCACTATAGATTCAGGCTCAGTTGTTAATGAGTTACGGCCACAGAGCAAAGGACTCATCATGTGTAAGCCAAACAGTCCATTTCATGTGGTTTATTTGAATTCGTTCTGGCGCTGTGTTATGCCCCACTGCCCCTCTATTGCACTCAGTTTGTTTTCTTCCTCAATCTCTTCTGTGATAAATATCTCCCCATCCCCCTTTACTATCATCCCCTTGCATTATAAATGTATTAGGATCTTATCTCAGCTAATATATCAGTTGATCTGATTCCTGCAGGCCATTTTTGTTATAGGGAAAGACAGAGCAAGGGATGCAATCATGGTTTATTTATTTTAAGGGCTGATTAAAAAAACCCTGGGTATGCTTGCTGGTGTCGATGCAATGCTTCCCCCCAGACTCATTCAGCTATTAGAACGCACATAAAAAATACCACAGGAGCTCTGTAATGGCGCTGCTTCTGGCCTTTCCCTCTTTTTTCTTATTTATGCAATCTGATACATGAATAACCACAGAGCAGCAGAGGGTTTAAAGCCCTTAAATTTCCCTGAAAACCCCTAAAAACCAAAGAACCAGGCGCAAGTTTTCAACTGAGTGAGGAGCGAGGGATTTGGATTGCAAGACTGATGAAAATTGTCTTCTTCTGTTGTTTGTGCTTAATTGACTGTTTGATTGCGTGGTGATTGTGCAGTCATAGCTTAGCAACTGTAACTAGGCACAGCATGCCTGTCAAGGTATATTGATTTACTGGGATGTACGGGTCTTGAGTAAGAGTGGTACTTTGAATTTAGAATGTGTGCAGGGTTGTCTTTTCTTTTGTCTTTCCAAGCCTAGAAATAATGCATGTTGGTTTGATTAAATTTTTTTTTCTAGCTCTGATGCTATTATTAGACTACTGCACACGGATCAGTAGCTGATGAGGATGCTGACAGTTCACCAACCTTGGAGTTGTTTAATCCACAGTCCTAAGTGTGCATGATACCATGTATGTAGCCACCAAATACACATTTAAGACCCATTTTCTCATTGTCATTTCAGGAGTCAGCTGGAAACAAAAAGTCTTCAAGCTAATGGTAGTTAGCTTACTACAAATATATCTGAGAAAATCAAGTCTCTGACTAAAATGAATAAGTTTAAAATTACTAAGAATTTGGAGATGTAAATCTGCATATATACAGAACTTGGCAGGGACTTTTGGAGGGGTGAGATTAAACAAATGATTGAGTGATGATCTGAATTTGCTGCAGCAGGCATTCTTTGTTTTCCACTGAGGCAGGAAAAAACATGGTTGGACAGAAAAGAAGAATAACAACTTCCTGCTCCAGAGATGCACTGTGTTTTTTCTCTGTCACACTCTGGGCTGGTAATGAATCAAGTATCTAGTTCAGCTGAGGCAGCAGACAGTACAAACAGGACTTTATCCACTCTATCAGTCACCCACATCCCTTGAGCTCGCTTACAAATGTTTGTGCCGCCGTCTGTCTGTGTGCTTGTGCTCGCTCGCATTCTGTGTGTTTCCTAAGCATCCACTTAAACGAGACAGTTCCATTATTAATCTCCTCTGCCATCCAGGTGGCTACTTATTTTTATCCTTTATTTGTTTTATTCTTAATAGAGCAAATAATGTGTAGGTATGCGGGTGACCCAGCTCCTGTATATTAACGTTAATTAGTCGCATTCAAGGAATCTTACTTTTTAGGTCTTTCCGTTTGTGTGCTCTACTTGCCTGTGGGCTTTTTTCACTGTTGTATAAAAAGCACTGTGTAATCGAACAGCAGTTCTGCTGATGCTCCGCTTCTCTCTGTGATCACTGGGTGTTCCCTTTGCCCCGTCTTTATCGTCATGAGTGTGATACGAATGATGGTGGGGACAGAACTAAAACCTGACAACACAGTCTTTGTTTACTAAAGGCCCTACTACACAGTTGAAACAGGTATTGCCAGTGGCGTGAAATTAAACAAGGATGTCAGTGACTAGAACAGGAGATGTAGCAGGGCGGTGAGAGAGTAAAACATGGGTGGACTGAGGAGTTGGTGGGTGAGGCAGGACAGGGAGGGGGGACATACACACTGAAGGTTGTGGTGTTCCCTCCAGCTCACCCCAGCTCATTAATTTTCTCATTTAGTCAGAACAGTGGAGTGTGTAAACAAGAATGGGGGCCTTGCCTACTAATGAGGACAGGAGGAGATGAGCAGACAGCTTCTACAGTGTGCGTGTTTCTTGTCAGTACATGTGTGAGTGCGTGCGCGTGTCTTGACAATGAGTGTGTAAGAGATCCGGAGCGAAAACAAGCATGTACGAGGGCGGGCTGGTTGCGTTAAAGAAGAAAGAAATTATTTTTGTTTTAGCATGAATGAATTAAAGTGTCTCACTGGGCACAAAGCAAAGCTAATTTTAATCAATCAGTCACAGATGATTCATCTTGTCTATTTGTGTGGGCTTGGTACTGTAAATAAAGTGCACAGGGCATGAAGTTTTTCATCTTCAAAACAGAAAAAAAGTTGATGAACCACTGTTTTAGTTTGCTTCCAACTTAGTGGCAACAGTTCCCGTTCCGTTTATAGAAGTGCAAAATGTGAGGTCCTTCCAGAAACAGTTTGCTGTGCAATAACCAGACCTGAACCTGTGGAGGCTGTTATAGCAGCAGATTAACGCCCTATTTCGTCCATATAGTTTTATCTATTCACATTAAGAAACAGCGAAGGGTGCCCATTAAAAGTTTGGGATTGTGAGTGTAAATCTGCAAATGTGACAACATGACTCAGCACAGAACCATCGCCCGCCATTTGGTGAATAAGCACAACATTTTCATGTTGTAAGTCACCACGAGTCTCTCATGGTGAACAGTCCAAGTCAGTCTCAATCTGATGAATTTAATGAGAAAAAAGACAGTCTGCACTCTGACATACAAAGGTTAGTAAAGAAATAAGCAGAGTTATGTGCTTCACATAACATGCCAGCACCATGTGATCTGTCTGTGTCTGAGTAGCAGAGTGGCACCTTATAAATTGTTCACAATAATACCTGTATATTTTGATTATGATAAAACAAATTTATATCATGAAAATGGCAATAATTCAGCTTGTTGAAATAATGATATCATTCTGTTCCAACAAGCACGGCTGGAAGCGAAAAGTCAGGAATGAAAGCTGAAGATGTGGATTATTTTAATATGCATCAATTAAGAATGTTTAACAAAGGTCACTTTTAGATTTAATGACTAAAAAGAATATATCAACAGATGGGTAAAGTTCATTGAAGCTAAAGGCTGGAGACTCATTTTAACTTAACTTGAAAAAGATAATTATATTCTTTTGTGTTTTCTCTTTTTCTTTGTATTATCCTGAGAGGTAGTAAATATATTCCATATAATAATGAAATAAATGTGCGAAGATGAAGTAGGATCAAACATTTTATTTATTTATGCACTATTCCTTTTTTTAATGTTTTGTTATGTTCGCAGATTGTTCGGCCTTTTGTTGGCTGTGATTTGTATTGGGATGTATTGGTTTGTTGTGTTGATTTAGTCTTGTGTTGGTTTAGTCTTTTTTGTTGGTTCTTTGGTGAGTTATGTCACGTCTGTTAATTATAAAACAAATTATATATATGTGCCCAGACTTTGGCAAGTTCTACATAATATTAAAGAAAAAAAGCTGATGTTGGAAGGAAATTACAGAAGCAATTACATTTTGTTTGGCTAAAGATATGATGCCAATCAGACCAGTAGAAAAGTAAGGCTTCACAAACTAATTAAAAAGTTGGACTCTAGATATAGCATCCCTTAAAGGAAATAATTATCTAAGACAGCTCCCCAGGACATGTACAAAGAACACCATAATAAGGTAGCAGCCTCACTAGCTTCTAGAGGTGTGAATCCTCACTGGCCTCTGCTCAATGCATCTCATTTGTACGGCATCCTCATTGATCTGTATTACTGCACATGGATACTTTTTCATCATTACAACTCCCCTTTTTTATTCAGAATGTCCTTCCAATAATCAGACTTCAGCAGTCTACAAAATATACATAAACATTATAAAATCAAAACATTTATCCATCTGCAGTGCCTTTCACATTTGTCTATGATAATATTGTTTTCACATTGCAGCTTCAAGATAATGCATCTTTTGACTTTGCGGCACACACCTCTTTTGGACAGCAAGGTTGACAACGCCTCATCACGTGTTGGCTGATTAGCTTGGCTTTCTGTAACAGGTATTATTTATGGCTGCTGGTGTTAGCTTTGGCTGAAAATGGCTAACGTGATTAGTAATTGTTGTGAGGCAGAATTTATCACAGATACCAAATACCATATGGGAATTTCACAGGGATATTACAGATAGTTCTGTGAAAGAGCAAAAATACTTTGGCCTAGCCTACAATGAGGTAATTATAAACCCAACTCAAACTCAGATCATTCCAAATGTGAATAAGGGTAATGTCATTAAAATTAGATTAAATATTCTATCTTTTCATTTTAGTGCTTAGCTACTGTTGATTTAAAAAAAAAAAAAAAGCTAGCTGTCTCTTCCTGTCTCTCTGCAGAGATTTGACAGAGCAGTGGGAGTTGGCAAAAAGATTGTGAGTGCTTTTTCTCACAGTTTGAAGAGGCAGCGGGCACTTGTTCAAAAAGACATTGGCCTGCCTCAAAACAAATTTATAACAGAATCTCCCACGAGATGGGGATCAGGGCAGAAGATGATCTAGCAGCTGGTGGAACAAGAAAAGGCCATCACACAGGTCTCGGCTGCTGACAGGTCAACAAAGAACCTGGTCCTGATGTGGGAAGACATGGAGGTTCTTGGCCCTGTGAACAAGGCTTCAGTGCTCTTCTGGAAAGCACTGTCTGCTGAGGATTATGTTGCTGTCTCGTGCTCGAAGCTTGTGTAACTGTTCTACAAGTTAAGGAGAATGACACAGACCTACATAAGACAAGAAAGAACTCAGCACTGACGTTCTTGAACAGCTAGTATGAATGGCCTAAAGGGGCGTTCAGACCAAATGCGATAGACGCGAATACAATCGCATGGGACGCTTGGATCGCGCCGCTTTATCATCTTGGACTATTCGCGTCATTCGCACTTGTTGCGCTTGATGCCCACTCATTTTTTAACCGGTATTTCTCAACCCACTCTCTTTCCACGTCGATCATGGCTGATATCACCAGTGTGCACTGTACCTGCTATACAAGTCCCAGAAACGCCAGAAAACCTTGGGTTTGGGTTGGTGCCCACACATAGCTACAATTAGCATCTCCTTCTTGTTGGTCTGAATGTAAACAACCGTACCTGAGGGAAGTGACGTTGTTGGCTTGAACTCGTCGCTGATTGGATGTCGCGGCGTGATGCTGCTTGAAAAGTTTGATATTTTCAACTTTATTTGTGTCACTTCAGACGCGCCGCTTCAGAGGCGCCGCTTCAGACGCTCTCGACGCCCCAGACGCTTCATTTGTGCCGAGCTAGACGCTCCATTCATGCTGCCTGAATTGCGTGTCATCGCGCCATTTACATTTGATTTTCAATGTAGAGTTGCTGCTCAATTCGCGTCTATCGTGTTTGGTCTGAACGCCCCTTAAGATTGAGAAAATGATAAATCTGGCAACTTTGCATGACCCATGGTTCCAAACTCACATTGACCCCCAAAATAACCCAGTAACCAGAATAAATGTTCACAGTTTTTATGTAAACAACAGACAAGTTAACATTTCTTTATGTTGCTACTTTTCAATGCTCCTCTGCTGTCTCATCACAGTGTTATGCTTAAGGTCTTGTTGCAGTTGAACATCATGGTTTGGCTCAAAGTAGCATACCTGTTTTGTGGCAACAAGAATGGTTGGCAAAGTCCCCAGGTTGCCTTTATGGTGCCACAAAAACAATTGGAGATGGTCCGCTTACCTTTGAAAACCAGCTGGCTTTGGTCACTACAAAAACAGTTGGAAATGGTCCGCCTTCCTTTGAGAAATAGCCAGCTTTGGTCCGTACAAAAAGGACTGGAGTTAGTCCACCTTACCTTAAAAAAAGCCCAGTTTTGTGGCTACAAAAACAACTGCTTGCAGCTTGTAATTATGCCACCAACATCCCCTCCACCTCCTGATGTGATAGTCAGCCAGTAATGTACAATATGAACCTGAGATGCAATGGTTGGTAAAAATGTCAACCTGTAATGGCATCATTTCTGCCACAGCAGTGGCACATCTGCCTCCTTTCCTTTAAGCTTCAGGATCAGCAGAGGATGCAGCAAGTGTTGCAGAGAGACCAAAGAAGTCCCTTGGAAGCTTTTTCATAATGGCAGAAACTGGCAAACACAGGAAAGTCTCAATGAGACAATTAAGCTTGACCTAAACAGCTACTCTGCCCACCAGCAGAAAGTGAGAGTGATCTTCTCACATAATGGAAGGTTAACTTTCCTTGGGTCAGCCATTTAACACAAAAAATGTCTGTGTATTCCAACTATTGGTGTAGCCTCTGAAAGGCTATTTGATAAAGGAGGCAAGGTCGACAAAGAGGCCTGCTTCAGTGGAAATGCTTGTGTTTTCGACAAAGTATCCAAGACTGTGATGTTTATTCATGCAAAGCCAGCTGGATAGCTACTTCCTCGCTTTAATTGGCAACATTTTCAGGCAGCATTTTGGAACTGAACATTTAGGTGCATGTTTTGCACATCAAACCACATTTTAAGGCAAGTTATTTTGCCTCACCATTAATAATTAAAATGAAGATTTGCACTCACTATCACAGATTTAATTTGCTCTGTGTTAATAAAGTAAAGTACCAACAAAACATTTTTTTTACTGAATATTCAAACTGCTGTTTTTACAGACATATAAAATAGAGACACTTATTTTCTTGCAATTATATAGTATAGTATAGTATATTCAACTGTTTTTTGTTTTTTTTAATTTTTTGCTGTATCCTAAAGAATATCATTATCCCTGCATTGCCCACCCCTAGTGAGAAGGGAAATTCATTTATTTGTTTCATCATAGATGACAGATTGACTCTTATAGAGGGTCTTATTGCCTTACTCTTGGTGATATATAGAGTGTTGGGGCAACTGAGTCAGAGCAAGGTTTAGAGTGTAATTCACTTCTTGATTTAACATATTCAGAGAAGCTGTTACTTTCAGGCGGTGACATAGTTACTGCACCATTTTGCACCATCTTCCTGAGTGAAATATGGACCCCAGTAAATTAGGTACTTTCAAATGCACTTGATGGGAGACAAGTCAAACTGAGACCCTGACAGTGTGGAGTGTGTGCCTGTTGTGCATGTTGATGTACATCCCTAAGGGTGGAAGTAACACATACACGCATTAAAGTAACGACTGCAATTGAGAATTATTCTGCTCTTTATCCCTGTGCTAACAGTTTGCCTCTTGACATGGTGATGTAAGCTGTTCTGTCAGTTTATCCAGAGTGAAATATCTCAAAATCTATTAATAATTAATCTGTTTTCATAATTGATGTGCATTTTAAGTCTTTCATCAAGCAAAAGGCCAGATATTTCCTGGCTCCATCTTTAAAAGTATGAATTGATGCCTAATGAGTGACTGACCTTTCCTCTGACTCCACCAGCATGTTGACATTTGTTGTTTTGAGGGTAAAGTTGAATTCACTTCGGTGATTCCTTGACTTTTCATAATACACATAGGGATTTGTTATAGGGTTCCTTGTACAATTTACAAGGACAATCTCTTTCATATCAAAGCAAAATTGGTATCACTGAACTATCCCTAACTGAATGGACGTTGAAAGCATCTAATCAGACACCAATCAATCAGTGTCGATACCCACCTCTTGAATTGAGTGTCATTTTCATATTTGTACAATATTTGTACATCTGATGGGCTGAATGGTTCCATATCAATTTCAAATGCAACAAATGAATATCAGTATGCAGCCAAAATCCAGCCTATTAATTGATCAATAAAAGCAATAACCAACAGGTCAAAATGTTTTACGAACCGAAGTGAAGTCAGAATACCTGTTCAACTCAAGTCCGGCCAAGTTTCAGAGCCACTGAGCTCTTGATGTAAGCTCAATGAAAGAGCAAGTAAACAGGGTTCAGTCACACAAATCGAATGGCACATCAGACTGGGGCGGGTTGGAAGGGACACCTGATTATTAGCCTGAAAGGTGAGTGTGGTAGCTTGTGTGTGAGCAGAAGGCGGAGTGATTTTTATTTTGTGTGTGTGTGTGTGTGTGTGTGTGTGTGTGTGTGTGTGTGTGTGTGTGTGTGTATGTACGACTGCCTGCAGGTGTTTTGTGATTCACAAGCCGTACTGGCCATGAAAGCAGAGGTTTAGTGGAGGAAAGAGATATTTTCTGAGGCAGTTCTCTGCAGAATGACAGAGAAGCAATATCCAACGTGAGTGGCTGAATACATATTTACAGGAAATTGGAAAAATGGGTTCGAAAATAGTTTCTCATGTGCCAGCACCCTGTCTCTTTTCATCTTTTCCATTTTCGCCTTCATGTTCATAGCTTGAAGAGAAAAGCACAACTTTAAATGCACTTTGTGTAGGATCCTAGGTGGCACACATATTCAATATCTTACAAACTATGGATGTAGCTCAGCTGCTTGCCAATTGCCTTTGTACCTTTTTCCTTTGTTCAGTAGCTGCAGTTGAATATCTGAGCTGTTGCTCAAAAACTGTCAAAATAATCAGTTGACATTTGCTAACAGACCTAGTAGTTTGAATCTTCAACCTCACATGATCCTGCACTATAAATTTCCAAGCACATGCCCCGAGGCTGTAATGCATCATTGAATGTTGAGACTTCTGCTCAGGGTAAGCTGGTTTTCCTGCATCGTTTGTGGCTGGATTTCTCTCTGTGTAATTTTCAGTTTATCAACATTTAAGAAGTCAAATCGTTTAAACCCAGCTACATGGAACCACACAATCTGTAATGAGGGATCACTGTCAGTAACAGTGGCAAGAAGATGTCAGCAATTAGAATTATTTGAAAGATGCTATAATTACATGAAGATCCCCAAATGTGCTATGTGGAGGAATGATTCAAATCATCAAGCTCCATGATTCCTTGCCTTGTGATTACAATAGTTACATCGTTTACATCATTTTGGCCAGGAAGCATAGTGTTAAGTGGGCAAGAGTGCAAGCTGCTTGTAAACTAATCAAAGCATAAGGATTTAATGGAGATTTAGGAAGGCAGAATGTATTTCTTGGGGCAGAGGTTTGCAGCTTTTACTTTCTCATTTGCTCTCAGTTTACTGTTGGATCACAGCCCTGAAAAGACTAAATAACTGTTAAAGCAGCACTCCATTTAGCTAAGCTTCACCAAGTTTTGTAGATTTGAGGGCAAGCGTTGGCTCTACTCTCCAAACAGCCCCCCCCCCCTGCAGTGTTGTATCCCACCCTGGCTTCTGACCTATCTGTGGTAGAAAACAAGATAAAATCCCCACAGGGTCAATGGATCAGCACGTTATTATAATTTATTAACAAAGATAGATGAAGCACTTTTCGCATGTAACCCACTCTTTCTGAATGTGGAGTGGAGGGGAATGTTTCACAGTTGCCAGGTCCACCTAATATTAATGAGTTTGGGCTGATTTTTCTGGAGGTGGTTGCAAAGATTGGTAGTCAGTTGTATTTTGGACTTATTTGTAAAGCTGCTTCTTTGGGCTTGCTCTCTTTATGCCAGTCTAATAAAGCTTCAAATGCCTCAGCTGATCATCTAGTTTCAGGTTCTGTCCATGACCCTATCCCCATGGATGGGTGGCCCACCGGCGGTGAAGCATGTTTTTTTTTCGTGATGGGGCCTGACACAGGCCAGCAACTTACTGATGGCAGTGCCCTGTCGGTAACAGATTCATGACATAGTAGAATTTAGGGTGGTTTCAAACTGCCTTGCATTAGATCAATGTTAAAAGTTAATTTCTGGCCAATTTCCTGCTTTGGGAGCCAGTAAAGGCATTTAAAAACCACCAATCATGGCTTCATGCTCAATATTAATCACTGGCTCGAATGCTGCGGTGATTGACAAGCCAACAACATGTAACAGTGCAAGGTAACTATTGGATATTCCATAACAGATATTTCATTATAATCAGTGACATATATTTACATTTGAAACAATGTGGCATTGTTTACATTTGCTTCTGCTTGCTGCCATATTCACGCTGGTGTGATGATGGGGAGACTCAACATGGGGGGTTTAGCACATCTTGCCTATAAGTAGTGCAAGGAGCTTCAGTAAAAGCTCTGGTCGAGGATCCCTGTGTTGCCTGCTGGCGGTGACAAAACATACTTAAAACCGAAACTTTGACTTTATTAAGACAGCTACCGCCATAGCTTTTCTAACGCTGAATTTAATCGCTGCGTTTTACGACTAAACCACTTTGAAATTAACACACTTATATTGTTAATATTTTCACTTAGTACAAACAAACAAAACAAAACAAAAGTTACTGTAATTGGTCAGGTAAAGCCACTTGCCGCATTTCTGGTCCAGCAACTAATCTTGATTAAATCGCTGTTTCCCATCGCGGCATGAACAAGCCTGCTCTGCCATTGCAGCAGACGATGAGTTAATATCCATGCTACATCCATGCTAGCTGCCTCATCAACCCGTAGTTCAGCCAATGTTGTGCCGCTGTACTCGTGGTCAACAGGTGAACCAGCGGGTTACACGTCTCTGTCTTTTTTCGTCCGACTTTGGAAGAAAAATCCAGCGTTTTTTGGCCTTTTCTTTGTGACATCCCGTTATGGGACTGAGAGTCAAAAATCAACTGTTCTTACAAATAGCAGCTTCTTCAGTGGATTAAAAGAATGCATTGGGACAATTCAAAGGCAGTAGAATGATTCTGAGTGCGAAGTACATCTTGATCAACATGCCAGCAGTGATCAACATAAAACCTATTTACTTTCATTTTCATTCATTCATTGCTATTTTTTCCTTTTTTTACGATTAGCTTCTTTGAAGTAAAAAAGATTTTTATTTAAATCGTTTCTTCTGATATTTGATATCTTATTTTGTATGTTAAGTTGATCCTCTTTTTTTTTTTTAAATCTTTGTTGTTTTGGCTTTCTTTCCATTATTGCTTCTTTTTCCTGCGAGACCTGGCCACACTATTTGCTATTAACAAAAAGACCATGACTGCTCTGAGCAGCGGGCAGTGCAGAGTTAGATGTGTGTGGAATACTTCAGTCTTTAGATACATGAAACTAAGATTCAGTCATAGGCAGAGAAAGATTCGACTATTCTGCTGTATCTGTCTCTGTCTCTGTCCCAGAATAGCAAACAGAGGAGAATGGAGCAGACGATTTGGATACCTTTCTAATCCAAACAGCATTATTGGCATTAATAAATGTGTCTGCAAAATCCTTATGTATAATCAGCTTAATGGCAAAACCATTGCAAGCGTAACACAAGACACAAGTCTGTCTAATGCAGGTAATGACGGTTTAGTGCCACCCACTGAAATTAACAGACAGGAATCTCTGTTGACCCCCCTGCTTCTGCTGTTGACTTTACTCTCAATGAGCGCCCGCAAATGCCGCAAAGCAAAGAGAGGAGATTTGCTTTTCAAACACGGGAGAGAGCACAACATTTATAGCACGCCTGAAGACCGATGTTTCGTGCTTCTATTGGGCCGAGTGATCACCAGGCATCTGAGCATCGGTTATTGCAACATAGAGCAGCAGAAATGACCACAGAGGCTCTGGTTCCTTCTGCAGTCCAGCCGATCGACCCAGTGATTTGCAGTCGACCTTCAGAAGTGTGCAAGCTGTCAAACACATGATAGTAGGAATCACAGCTGAAGCAGTCGGTCGCTTATTATGAATGTGATTCTTTACTTACATATTATAGATGAGATAAAAAAAAAATAGTTGACTGAAAGAAGTGATCACGAAATGATATAGCTGTATTGTAATGAATAATGTTCTCACAGAAGGCAGCAAATGGTAAATGGACTTGGATCTACAAAGTGCTTTTCCAGTCTACTAACCACTCAAAGAGCTTTACAACACCTGCCACATTCACCCATTCACACACATTCAAGGTGCCAGCTGCACATCAGGAGCGATTTGGGGTTCAGCATCTTGCTCAAGGTCACCTTGCATGTCAACTGCAGCTCAGCTCAGCCTTGGGGAGTCGGGATTTGAACCAGCGACAGTCACTAGACAACTTGCTCTACCCCCTGCCCAAACCAACCAATCACAAACCAAAGATACACGTATTGATAAGCCTTTTTTTCATGTCTATAAAAGGAGATGTGTTTGCAAAATCGGACCATTTGCAAGTCTACTCCAGTCGAGAGGAATGAATTATAACCAAACCGCAAACTATGATATCAGAAAAATACAAAGTTTAACACATCATCCTGGCTAAAAGCAGCCCAATAGCAGTTCCTGAATATAGGCTGACAAAAAATGTCTGACTGTGTAAATGCGGAAATTAATAGGCTTATAACTGCCCCGTCATTAGGCCATGAGTAGATCTCACTATAATTACCTTTTAGTATTCCATTAAATTCCTGTGGTGTGCGTATGACAGCTTTAGATTTATTATCATATCTGTAATCTTGGCTGTATTAAACAGACTTGGGAACAAAAAAAACAGTTATATAATTCAACGTTTCACATTTCATAACAAGACATACAAGGCTTGTCTGTTGTACAGTGATATAGGTATTTAAAAGCACAATGAAATGGCTTTGACAGTGCTTGAAGCCAAGAGGAAAAAAGAAATTAAATCCTGGCTAGAAGTGTGTGAATTACACTGTAAGGACCATTTCCTGCCTGGTCCGTTGTTGATTCATCTTGGTTTGTCAGGTAGCACAGATGTCAGAAACATCCCATCCTACAGTGTTTTGAGTGAGCTGCAGGTGAACTGATGAGTGCACAATACAATGACAAGTCAGTGAGATAATGTCAGTGCACAGCAGTGAGCCACGTCAGCGGAGCTACTGGCGTTTGAAAACCAATAACAACATAACCGGCGAAATAACTTTATAAACACATAAACAGTCTGTTTCCCTCCATTGTTCTTTTAGTTTTTCGGTTGAATTATGTATTTATTGTTGTCAGCAAAAAACACAAATAGTGGGAAGAAATATCAACATGTCATGTCATTGTCCATAACCACTTATCCCTTTCCATGGGGTTGCGGGGTGTTGCTGCTGGAGCCAATCCCAGTCTTGTTTCAGGGCGAGGGCAGGGAACTCCCTGGACAAGTCACCAGCTCATCGCAGGGCCCTCACTGATGAGCAATGTGGGGTTCAGTATCTCGCTCAAGGACACTTCAACATGCTGCCCAGCCCTGCCCAGAGCCGGCATTTGAACCAGCGACCTTACGATCACTTGTTGACCTGCTCTACCCGCTGAGCCACAGCTGCCCACAAAATACCAACATGTTTCTGAATTATGTCAAACCCAGTCTGGCATTTCTACACTGCAGTTTTTAGTTAATTATCAGCTTGGGTTGCAGTGATATATCACACTGTGTACTTTGCTTATCTATGGTATTACATCTAACTATATAAGAGTTTAAAAAATATCTCAAGTTTCAAGTCATGGAGAAAAGAGATCATTCCCTTCTAGTTATGAACCATGTCACAATCTTCATGTCTGCAAAAATAATCACAATCCCTATGTTTTCTGGATACAGAGCTCTTTCCCTGTGCACACAACCTACTGCAATCTACGATTTGTGGCTAAATGACATGACAGGACATCCATAAGAAAGATATTACAAGCGTAAATCTTGTGGTGCTGACACTTCCATCGCTGAGGGACAGTGGATGTAAGGATACATGCTAAATATTTAATGTCTTCCTGAAGCTGATTGAAACTGGTCTGGAACCAGCAGTACTTGACTCGTTCTGTTCTGAAGAATCAGTGTGTAAAAGGCTTCCAGTGGCTCAGTATAGCCTCTCACACTCGACATGTAGAAGTCTTTTCAGCAGCCTGAAACAAAGCCCATCGTCTCTCAGCTCTACTTTTGTCCTCTTCATCGAGAGAGCGTGGAGTAATTAATTTGTTGCTGGTTGCTGGAGGGAGGAAGGCTCCCAGGAGCTTCATCATGTTTCAAGGTCTCTTTCAAGCTGAAGTTTCCTTAAGCATCTTTAAAAATTGATGTACACTTTCTAAAATAATGACCACATTTTTTATTTTTTTTTTGCATATTCATGTCAAGTGTCTGAGCTGTGAAAACAGCAGCGGAGTCTTGGTTGAGCTGGAGCTCTGGATGTGTCTCACAGTGCAGGTGGGTTCGCTGATTTTTTGTGAAGGGAGACACTAGAAGGAAATCTCCAATGTCAGGGGACTGCTCGGCTAACTGAATACATTAACTTGGTTTGCGTGGGGTTTTCTTTGAGTGCAAACAAGCAACTCGAGCCTAAACTCGTCATTAAATCCTCAAAGTGCTTTGATGGAAAGACGTGGCTATTTTTTCTGTGCTGCGTGGTTTTGAAATTACCCGGGGAAAAGCAATGTTTAATCACAGAGGGACTAAAGAGTTTTTCTAAGTGAGGGAAATGTAGCATGTTGTAATGCAACTATGAAAACATTAGAGCTTGTTTTCTCTGCCTAGTTAAATATAGTGTTTCCCAGGGACTTTGGACTCTGCTGAAGCCTGCCTCTGGCGACTGAGATCTGACTGAATTAAGACTTTCATGCAGCTCTGTGAATCTGTAGCCAGTGTTGGAGCCAGGATTGTCACCTGGTCTACAGCCAGCTTACTTTACCGTACGCTAGACGTGAGCTAATATTAGCGACCAATGGCATACACAGAGGATGTGTGTGCCCGTGTGGTGAAATTCAGGACAACTCTCAGTGAATCCAGTAGTGAAAAATCAGTGTGTATGCACGGTGTGACCTGCCTGTCCAGGCACAACTAATGCACTCTTTACATAGCAGGAAACAGACTGGCTTTGACTCTAGACAAGCTTTTATTTTGGTCTATGACGCTTTTTGCTTTCTGCTGCCTCAAAACAGCAATCTGCCATCAGATGTGCCTGACCGCACCTCATTTTATGACCAACACGCCCACAAGAACTAGAACTATTTACACAGTAAAGTTTGCTTCAGTCTGAAACTTGCAATGAGACTTGTGCTGCTTGCCGCTGCACATAGCTTTGCGCTGAGTGTCAAGAGAGCTCTTAAGCAGCTGAGCTGCAGCTCTCTGCTCTGGCCGGCCGCAATTTAATATTTGTTTCCAAAGAAAAGAGTTAAAATGATTCCAGTATGTTCGAGTACAATTAAATTTTTTTTTTTTAATTAGAAGGTTTTAAGAATACTATGATGATTATCGTGATAATATCATGAATCACAGCTATGTTACACTGGGTAATAGTGACATGAAATTTTCATATCCTCCCATGCCTAATTCATGTTCTTGTCTTCCTCCTCCTTTATAAAGGTCATGACTCACACGCCAGAAAAAAAGTTGTACACGATTGTAAGAGCGTACGTTCCTATGTATGTGCTGAGTACCTGTACCGCTTCTTAAAATGCAAAGACGGTTTAGAACAAACACGCTCACTGATTAGACAGTCTTGTGATGATGCACTAGCAGATTTGATTAGCTGGACACAGACGCATACTAACACCCACCCATGCATACACACCGATACAAACACACACACACACACACACACACACACACACACACACACACACACACACACACACACACACACACACACACACAGTCAAACACAGACACAGTGTGACAACAAAAAGAGAAAGCAACACAGACCCAGACCAACAAACAAGTCCACAGCAGGAGAAATCTCACTAGCTCAACATCCCATCAATAATTCAACAGCCACTGGCGTGAGAGGCAACACAAAGAGGAGAGCTAGAGAAAGGAGGAATGAGAGAGGCAGAGGGAAAGGACGAGGCTTGGAAAAGCAGAACAAGAGAACTGATGAAAGTGAAGGATGACTGAGGGATACAAAATGAGAAGCATTTGCGTAATGGTATTATTAGAGGCCGGGGTTTGCCTGCAGGGAGACGTATCGTCTGGTCTCTGAACTGATCATCATTCTGTCCTCTGAGGAGTTGACCTCAGTGCAGAGGCTCAGATCCTATTAGTCCAAATCACTCTGCCGTAATTAGTCTCTCACCAGCCATCTGACCTCTGCTCACTACATCTCCATAACTCCAATATGTTTGCCTTCACTCCTGTACTCCGCCTCACCTCAGACATGAAAATATTTTCCCTCTGTGTCAGAGCTGGGCTCGCTCATCAAAAAAAGTAATATCTGCGTATTCTTCGTTACTGTTTTTCCAATTTGAAATAGTTCTTGCCTCCGAGCTGCTCGATCTTCTGCTCGGCCTTCAAGTCCTCCCTTCATCATCACAAAACTGGATAACTCATTCCAGAGTCACTCATCCTCATTATCTTCTGTGTGAATGATCAAAGATCGAGCAGAGCACGTTCGTCCTACCACTACTTGAGCAGTAAAATCAAAACAGAATAATTCTTCCATCTAAAGTAAATGAAGTTTTCTGTCTAATCCAGCTATGCGGGATATGGTTCTTGAATTATTCATCGTTAGACTGATCAAGCTGTGACATGAAAGGTAAAATGTTTTAACTTCAACAACATTAAATTTACTAAGTTACTAAGTAGCTATGGTTACGCAATACTCAATAAGCATCTAAAATAATATCTAATGATCATTATTGTCATTAGTCTAGGAAGAGACTGAGTTGATCTTGTCAGTAGAATCACTGCGCTTTTCTTTAGCTGAGTCATTAAACACAGAGAAATGGAGAAGCATCCACATGGCAGGCTGTCTCCTCTTACAATGACTGAAAAGTAAAACTAACTCTGATGCAATTAGAGAAGTGTACCAAACACTCGTGTCTGCTTGCTGCTCTGAAGCTGGCGGCTCTGTGCTGACTGCCAGCGAAGCCGACTTAGCTACTTTTGAAGCTGCTGGTTGAACCCTGTGTTCTCGTCCAGTGTGACTGACTCTGCGGCTGACAGCGCTGTCAGTAGACCGGCAGGAGGAACGCTGCGTGGTGCGCTACGAGTTTGTAACTGAACTGTCAACACACCGCACACTCTTGCTTTCTCTCGCTGTGTGTAAATCTGATGTTGATGATGAAATGAGACATGAAAGCCGATAACCAAGGGTTTAGTTCGAATGCGTGTCTGACACTTTCTGGGCAGAAGAAGTGAAAGATAATGTATTGGACGAAAATGCTTTTCTCATGAACATCTACAACATGACAAATAAATGTACCAAAAAGTTGTTGATGCGTTGGTTGGACGTGTTAGCTCTGAGTTGAGGTGATAAGATTCAAACTGTGTGCTACAAACAACAGACATTTTGGAGATGGTCAAAGGATGTTCTGAGGGATCTTGTAACAGCCGCAGTCGTTATCTGTGATCTTTATGTTCCATCTCCAAAGACAGTTGTCTGACAGAGAGGGCAGCACTGGTGTGTTTTCTAGGGATGCATGATTTAGATTTTTTCCCAGCCAATACTGAAAACCGTTAAGGACCTCCTTGTCATGGCCCATACTGATAAAATAAGCTCTGAAAATTCACAACCTGAAGTTTATATCAACTGAGGTGAGGATGTATCGATTAAAGATGTATGATGATAATATTCCACAGCTCTTATTCCTTCTTCTACTTCTCTGTGTTGCTGTTCTTTGATTTCTTCCTGTTCTTTAGTGGCGGATAGCAAACCCAGTTTCAGGTTGCAAACAGCCACCTACTGTATCGGAAGTTTGTAAATTGTTGGCTCTATTTATTATCTAGAATTGCACTGATACCGATATATTGCAGAAAATGCAGATTTCCCAATATCGGGCCAATAATTTATGTGTGATATATATTGTGCATCCTTTATGTCTTCCACATTTCTTTATTCAAATAAAACCCCTGTTCACATCAGATTCTCATTATCAGGGCACTTCCTGTGGCTCAAAATGTGCGTTGTGTGTTACATTTCAATTGAAATAGCGAATTTCCATTCTGACAGGCCTCATTCTTTAGGAGATGATGGATGGTTTTGATATCCAGTTGTCTGATCAGTGATTCAAAGCCTATCCACAATGCCTGCAGAGGATGGTCTTTTTTTTTTTATTTTTTTTTTTAACCTTTATCTGAATAAGAATGACAGTCCCAAATACCAACTGTTCACTGTCACACATCTGGCCTAGACATCTTGTATTCTAAAGTTCATCTCTGAGACCTGGGCCGCAGGTGACATGGGTAAAATGATTTTCCCTTAAGATACACTGGCCAATTACCAGCCACCTCCTGTAATTTGTCAGTGGCTAAAATGCCACCAGGAGTGAGTTTAGTAACTGTGAAGCTTGTCAAATATTTCATTAGCCAGCTCTCTCTGGAACACTAATCCCCTTCAATTGGGGTTAAAGTCTGTGTTTAACTCTGACCAGATTGAGTAATGCAGGGTAGCCCCAAGAGGTTTGTGTTAAGCCTTTTGAAAAATAAAATGTTCCTCACCAAAATGTTGCCAGTCTCTTTTGATGAATGCTTCTCCTCTGGTTTTCGTCATGTGTAGTTATTGCAAATTTTATCAAAGCTCTCAAAGCCTCAGTACATCTTGACCTAGAAGAGAAAGACATAAGTGCTGAGAGATTCCTCTTAATGCAATATAACCAATCACCTCTTTGTTTTGTTTTGTTTTATTTAATTTATAGAACAATTTCTGCTCTGCAGATGTCTGGCTCACACGTGGATTCTCACAGAATACTAACTAGTCATCGCAATCCCCCCGAGGGTCTCTACACAGTAAAGTAGTGGAGTCATTTGCCATCTTTGGACACATAAAAATGACTCATTGCAAAGTCACATGTTTTAATGTGGGCACAGATAAAAAAAGAGGCCACAGTCTGGCACTGTATCAAGGTGTGGCATAAATCGCAAACTCACAACCCCTCGTCTCACAGGTTACATATTTATATGAGCTGTGAGCACTTCAAGTAAGCAAAGAGTGAGAGTCTTCCGTTTCAGTTTATTTAATTTGAATATGTTTGAGGCTTGATGCGCATAATTAAATGCCCTGCAGCATCTTTATTAACCATGTCCTGCAACCTCAAGTTTATGCTGTGCAACCTCTGAGGGATTCAGTCCAGGGACAGACTGATTATCAGCCTGTTTATCAGGCCAGTTATTGGGAAATATAAAATGAATTATTTTAAAAATGCACTAATTTGGCTATGATGCAGCATCATGCCTTTGATGGGTCTCAGCCGACATCCAAATGCATCAGTATTTGACAAACAACATCTTCAGATACAGTGCTTAATTTCATTGTGCTAAGTCCATCACTATTGATGTAAGTGTACCAGTAAAAAACTAAGACTGCAGCTGATGATTACTTTCAGTAATGATAAATCTGCATATTTCTATTTTAATCAGATCCATTAATTTTTTTGGCACCCAAAAATGTGAGAAAAATAATTGATAAATCAAACACGCCTCTCACACCTTGTTTGAAGTCCAAGCTGATGGTTGATCAAGAAGTGAATCCTCTCGAATGCGGGGCTGGGACAGGGGGATGTCTGCCAGGTTTTCATGAAGGTAAACATAAAAAAGATAGATTTTCATATTTCAATCGAATTTATAAAGGTTTTTCTTTCTGCCACATGTATCTGTAATTACATCAGAAAGGATAGCTTGCTTAAATGTCATCTGGAACCTTGAGGTAGAAGTAGATAATGCCAGCTTCATGCTTGTGCACCTGAATGACTTTCCACTGTTCACTTCTGATTCCATATCTTCTCCATTATATGATATCTGGAGGTGGCTTCTGTGCTGACCTGTATGGTTGAGGTTTGAACCTTAAACTTTCAGCCCCATTCAGCACAGTACAGTACAGTCAGTAGCTCTCTGCCTGTTAGCATTGCACGCCCCGGGGGGATAAAAAATGTACCCATACCTTTGTAAGAAGTTGACCTCACGTTGATCCATGCAGGGGTAGGGAGTCATCACACCATCTTCCCTCAGACAACAGCACTGTTTGACTTTGACTGCTGCCTCCTCTGCTATCACGTGGAACTGACTTGTACTTACTTTACAATAAAGGCCTTTAAAATATACTTTCAAAGACTTTTCTATTGTGGCACCTTAGGCCCTACACAGTAAAAGGTTTTTCGCTGACTAGGTGCAGAGCCGTGGTCATTCAACCCAACCGTCAAAGGGACGAAGTAAAATCGTCTGTTGCCGGAGTGTAATTACTTGCCTACAGCCCAGCACAAATGTAATGAAACTTGAATTTTCCTCTCTTCCTCTTCTCCGCTCCAGGACATGACTGGGCATATGTTAAATCATTCACAGTGCCGGGCGTGAAAAAAGCCAACGGGCTGTGGGGGTATTATGAGCAGGTTAGAAAACATGGACAGAGGGTAAGGCGGAGGAAGAAAAAGGTGATACCATGCGGCTGGAAATAAGACGGCATCTGCACACAGCGACTGCGAGGAGACGAGCAATTCCTTTGAAATATTCAGGTCTCATTACGTAAAAAGGGCTTCAAGATGGTGGTTTGCACTACAATCTATACTATATAATGCTTTCACTGTTTCTGCTGCCAGTGGCATGAGTTCGTTTTCATGCAGCACAAATCCACGTTGAGGTCATAGTGTGTCAGACGTATAGCAGCGGACTTTTAAGAATTCAGGTTGACAGAGGTCGTGCTGTTCTGTGTTCCCCTGAAAAGCTGAGTGACAGAAAATCAATGGAGACGCACAAATTAATGCTGTCAGTGAAGAACGTTTGTGTGCTTGAAAATGCTTTTATAAAAGCGGCGCATTTGTTTTGCACTTTCGCTCAGCCTGCATCATTGACTTGATAGCAGAGGTATTGGCTCGGCACCGACCTTCAGCAACCTTCAGAGAAACACCGTGAACATGTTGCACGCAAGCTGCCATAAAGTTTCACACAAACAGCTACAAGTCTAACAATGTCAGACTGCTTTTGCGGGGGATTTGTCTCCAGGAAGATGAGAGGTGGAACTGAAGCCAAGAAAAACACAGCACCAAACAAAATCTAGCTCAGATGATTTTTTTTTTTTAATGATTCAATGATTGGATTTCAATTCTGAGTTTAGGTCAGAAGTGCAAATTATTTATTCATCAAAACTGTTAAATCTTTCTTGGTTCCAGCTTCTTAATTGAGATAAATTACTGTTTTGCATCACCTTGGGTTCTGAGAAACAGTAATTGTGACTTTCTCGCTATTTTCTGAACTTTTATGAACCTAAAGATTTTCAGATTGTTAGCTACAGTCCTAGTGCTCTCTTTACTGCTCACTAATATCATCTGCTTTTTAATTTCTGTGTGGTGCCATGCACAGAACGGAGATGATAATGTGACTTCAGGCAGTTGTTTGCTTTTGGTTTTACTAAGAAATGGTAAGAAAGAGTCTTTCCACGAGCAGTGAGTCATTTGTTTTTGGCGGACAATTATATCTCCAGCAGCATAGTTAATATCTGCAAAAATGCTTTGGTCTGGAGAAAAGTTGAAAAATCTGTATAGTCAAGAGTTTGAGCTGAATATGTTGTGTTCTTTCGATGTGCCTTCAGTGAAACCTTGTAAGGCTTTTCCTATATTAAAGCACACAATATACTTTATGCTCCATATTCATACTGTCTTGCAGTGAAATATTTTAGTGCTGCAATTTCCGTACTAGTCGATCATTTACTGCAGTTTATTGGTGGTAACATGTTTTGGAAAGAGGCAGCTGATACATTTTGGAGTTAAAGTGTCAGATTCTTAGTCTCGTCTGCTTCACCTTTTATCTGATACTGCCTGAATTCATTGATGATTAAATACCAATTAAAGACTGTTCTTTTTCTGCATTCGAGATGTTTGGGTAATTTCGTTAACATATAGAATTTTGCTAAATGGTCGGTACTCGATGACTTGTTGTGAATGAGCCTCAGATACCAAATGTTCTCTAGAATCTCTTTAAAAGTTTCCTGAATAGTCTGCATAATCTGTTTTTTTGTCTCTCCTTGTATGTTTCCTCTCTGTTGACTTTTTTTGTCAGCCGCATGACAGCAGAAGGCTTTGTGCTGGAGAACATTAATCAGGAGAGGTTGCATCATAATCTGTGTGTTTACATCTCTCTCTGTCTGCAGATCGTGGGATTGACAGTAGGTGGGAGGGCAAGAGTGAGGCCAGTTGGTCCACTAGTTCATTGATTGCTCTCTGGGTTGCCAAATGTATCTGGGCAACCCGCCCAAGTGAAATGTATGTATGGGAAATACTGTTTAGATTGTGTTGTTGGTTCTGAAACCCAGATGTCATGTTGACACCTGTATCTAGAATCCCGAGCCTTTCACATGCCACCTACTCTACCTCATTGTGAAGTCTAAACATAGCTATGTGCATATTTGCCCATCTACAGGTGGCTTCTATTGACAGGCGTGCTGAAAACAGAAACATGTTCCCATGTAGCCTGTGGCTCAGTTTAATCCATGCTTGGCTCACACACTTACTTACACATGATGAATACCGAAGTGAGCTGTGCAGAGTGGAGGCGAGGACACCGGAGGCGCTCAGGTGTGAGTTGTGTTGCAGTTTGCTGTGTTGAGATTAGGTGTCTCTCTGGACCAGTGACTGTTTACAACATTATTTTGGGAGATGTAGAAGAGATGACATTTTTATTCCACTGCTGTCATCTCGGTGTGGCTCGGCGCAGCACTGGGTGACACCTCTTCTTCTTCTTCATGGTGTCTAATGCAGCGCGGGGTGTTAATGGTTAGTGCCTGCTCAGTAATCAGGCTTTTGTTTTTTACTGCATCTTTGGGACGAACGACTACATCTCAGCACGTCCAAGATGTTTTGTCTCCATGACGACAGTTTTTCAAGAGGTTCTTTTCACCTCCTCTTTTCTCCTCTCGAGCGCTCTTGTGCTGGCCTCGGTGCCAGAATTTTATCACGTACGCTGTCTTCTTCTCCCGCTTCGAGATAAATGAACTTCCTGTGAGTGGCAGGAAGTGCAGATTAAAGATGGCACAGAGTATTTCCTGGAGAGGTGGGCAGCCATGGAGGAAATGAGCTGACACAAGGAATTTAATAACACAAAAATGCATTGAAAATGAGAGCCAGGAGGCGGACAGGCTGCTTTAGCCTGTAATAAATGCATGCTTGTGTATTCATGTAGTATATCTGGATTTTAATGTCTGTAGCTGAGAGGTGTTTTCCTGCAGATCCCTATTTGATTAGTTCTGTCATCAGACAGTATCAATATTCATATATTACTCCATGAGATTTAAAAAAAGCTTTGAAGTACAAAATTACTCGCAACAGTTTAGACTCTTCAGGCTGTCTCCTAATTTTCATCCATCGAGTCGATACTGATTGTGCTTCTCTGAGCAGCATATGCTCGCCCGGCTTCCATCATATTGATGATTTTTCACTCCCCGTTCTCAATGTCCCCACAAGTAATTCAGCTGTTCCCGTACCTCCTTCTGCTCCTACATGTATTCTCCTCATCTGTCGCCTGCTCATTTTTTATTCATTCCATGCTGGCTTTTTTTTCTTCCCCCCCCTTCTTTGCCAGTCTGTCTCTTTTCTTTATGTTCCCCTGTTGCTCCGTCCTCGGTTTGATTTATAAGTGATCACAGCCATGTGTATGACTCATATTTCAGATTTTAAAGGAACCATCTGGAAGCCAGTGTGACTGATGACAGGTGCACTGGTGAGGACACTTGCCTTTGTTTGCATCCATGTTGAAGAAACACACAAGAGGACATAACACCATGAACACCAGATATGCACTGATAATATATAAAAGGGCTTTCCAAACATACTCACTTTTACAGTTTTTCTGCAAGTAGTATGAAAGCAATCAATATGCATTCCTGGTTTGTACTGACAGGAAATAATGCATAACATGTGCTGATGGATGCCAAGCTGTGACTTTGTACTGCCACTGCCAATCCAGTTTCAAAGAGCAAAAGCAAAATGTTTTTCCAAAGTTTGAGTTCCAGAAACTCCAGGAAGACAAACGATCTTTTAGTTAGTGGTTACCTCTCATGGTTCTGGTTTTTTGAATGATAGTTTCCTGTTTTATTTTGTAGCCATCCTCTTGTGTCTTGTCATCACTTCTGTTTCCCTCCTGTGTTCCTGTGCTCTTCCCCAGTCTGATTCCCTCCCCACACCTTCAGTCTCATTGCCCCAGTGTCTCTTCACCTGCACCTCTTCCCCTCATTAGTTTACTTCACATTTAAGTCTGTTGTTCCCTCACTCTTTATTGGTTCGTCTGTTGTCATCCTGTTTTCGTCCACGCGCCTCCTGTCCCCCTGTGCCTGTTCCCTGGTCCTTAGTTTTTGCATTACTTTGGTAACCGTTATTGTCACTGGTTTTTATTTTTGTGTCTCCACTTTTGTTACTTGGATTTTGGATTTTGGACTTTGGTTATCAGTGTTAAAGCTCTGTTGTTATTCCCTACCTGCCTGTCTCTGTGTTGAGTAATGGAAAAATATCAAGGACACTGAAGTCGCTAGCTAGCGTAAATGAGGGGCCTCATTACAAAAGCCAAGTCGCATTTTGTGATGAGGAGGGACACAGCAGAGGTTCTAAGTTTAACCGCAGATGTTCAGGCTTCTTTTAGGTGTTCATACTTTATAATGCGCTTACAGCCACCCACATAAGACCAACACACACACACACACACACACACACACACACACACACACACACACACACACACACACACACACACAAACACTTATCTCTCCCTCTGTTATTGACCCGATTGATCTCTCTATCCATTAATAAAGATGAGGTCCTCTCTGCAGATGTGATATATCAATAAGTGCTCTGCGTTAATACCATAAAAGTTGATTTGCTGGACCCTTAATAACAGTCGTGTGCTGCTGACTGTGGGTGTCAGGCACCCCGGGGATCCTGCTCCTTCTGCCGCTAGTTTGAAACCCTTAAACTTCTGGGATGGAGGGAATGCAGGGAGACCTTAGCCCAGTTTTGCGCTAATGGAGACACAGCTGGAATCCACAGGAGCCCTCCCACATTTTTTCTTCTGAATTAGCGTCTGCATGATTGAGCCCTTAAAAGTGCTGTCGAAATCCTAATGTAATCTGAGCACAAGGAGGTGAGAATTAAATCGGAGCATGAGGAGGGAACTATGCATGATCAAACAGCGCAGTCAAAGTAATGGAACAAATTGCTCTTTCAGTTTCAGTTACATAATTGTTCAATGGTTTAGAAAGGTTATTTTGTGGTCCTATGTGCGTATTAAAACATCTAAAAACACGAGATGCAATTAGATTCCAGTTAAGAAAATGTGGCATTTTCCTTGTTCTTATTCTTGGACTGAGACTGGCCGCGAAATAGATCAACTTGTACGGTACAAGATGTGCTTTTATCGCACCATTAAATAAAATAAATACAATCCGCAGCAATGCTTTGCACAGGCACACTTGGTTAATTTAGACTTATGTGTCACATAAAAAATCTATGTGTAATATCCATGCAGTGTTGAATTTCACGCCTACTGAAAAAACAATACTGGATTTTTTTCTTCTCCTTATGAATCTCTGCAGAGTGGTGGCTATGACATGATGCTTGTGTTGTGTACAGTTTTCATCTGCAGTCAGAATGACAACCGCATACAAACAAGAGTACGTCAGAAAAAAATTGTGGCTTCCTGCTAGAATATCAGAAAATATCTGTATCTGTAAGTTAAGAAATAAAGGCCTGTCTTCAATATATGCTTTGAATAAGGGCCTCTTCATTCTGCCCTTGAGATGAATAAACATGTTGATGAAATCACGATGTTTCCTCCTTAACTTCTTGCACAGAACACAGGTTATCTTGTGTACAAGACTTAACTTCACTGTATTAGAAAGTTAAAATAACTGACTTTTGACTTCTGTTTTAATGCTGGACACAAACAGCGACTCCTAAATGAACGTCCTGTGCTTGTTGAACTCGACCTCCTCTCAATATCACTCTTTATTTACTACTTCTTGTGTCCTCCTTTTCAGCGGTAATAACTGCTGTGGCCACTAGAGGTCGCCAACTAACAAAAAACCCAAAAATGAATCACAATAAACTGTTTACATTATGGACCTCTATCATCTTTCTGATGAAGAAATCAAATCCACATGTAAGAAATTTAGAGTTATCATTTGCTGGTGTGATTCTTTTTGTTCTAGGGTGTGTGCCAAATTTTTACTTGAAACTCTTCATGTAATAATTACGCTCAAACCGAATATTCCTTCCAAATTGAGAAAAATAATCAATAAACATTAAGCATCTCCATCGTTTTGCTGCTGCTGCCATGATCACTCACAGGAGTGAAGGTAAGAGAGACTGCAAGTTCCAGTTTTGAATAGAAAGTGCAAGTAATTTAACAAGTAGCATGACAAATTATTGCTTCGGGGGGTAATAAGAAAAGTAATAACATAACTTTTAAAACGATCTGTGAGTAATGACTGCCTCACTACTTGAATTCCAGTAGAAACCGCAACACTAACTGTCAAATCTTCTTTCTCTTTCGCTTCCTTTCTTGCTTTTTTACCAGCAACAATCTCTTTCACTCCCACACATTTCTCTCTATCTTTCTCCGTAGGACATCATTATGTGCAAGACAGTGAAGATTCTAAGCTTCTTGGACACAGCCTGTGATGGTTTTCTTTCATTTTTTCCAAACTTTGTGGACGCTGCAGCCAATGAAAGAGAACTAATGAGCAAATGAATTTTCATTGTGACGTATGGGTGGTTTCGGGTGTCATTCTGGTCCGATATCAAACTGACGTGTTTTTGGAGGAAACACAGTGTGGATAACAAACGATCTTTGCAAAGCATTTTCATCAGGATATATTGCGTTTATTGTACCTCAGCGTGGTTTCTTTCTTCAGAAAATATTACGTTTATTTAGGAAGCAGTTATTAAATCTATTGAAATCTATTCATTGAGGTTTTATTTTTGACCTTCGATTTTCTCTCTCGTGTGGGTTGTTTTCAGCTCTTTGAATATTCTTAGATAATTAAAGCTTCTTAATCTGAATTTTTTTTTATCATTAATATTTCACAAGCTACAACAAATGACTGCTGTTGGTAGAGAAAGCGGCAGAGTTTAGTCATAGCTGTGTGAGCTATATTTTCTAATTTCTGTGCTTTGCTTTTGTTTTTTTCTTTTGGCCAAATTGAGTGGTGATTGGCAGGGAAGTGGTTCTCATGTAACCACAGAAAATAACCAACAGTTGATAGATTTATTTTGGAGAGGAAAATGTAGAAATTGGACATGCGGTCAGAGACAGGAAGACTGTAAAGCCATTTACGACTGCCTTCAGCTCTGGAGAAATATTCAGTCCTCTGAGCTCCAAAATGAAGTGGGACATAAAGTTGTCTGAGGAGAACACAGTAATTGGAGTGTGTGTGTGGTCTGAAATGATGAAGTTTCGCAAGAAACTTCAAATCGTCCAGCATTAATGATGCAGTTTCTTACTTATTTTATTATTGCAATCATTTTACCTTACATTTTGTGTCACACATTTTGTATAACAGAAGGGATAAAGGGATTTTTGGTGATAAATACTCAGGCAGTCTTAATCATTAATCATAAGGTCCCTCTGAACAAATAAGCAGTAAATAAATGTTTGGAATCTGTAGAATTTCTATGCATCCGACTGAATGTTTTACAACTCTTTTTCAATGGACAAACTGAGCTGTCAGATAGTGACAGCTTTAACAAGTTGCTGTTGTGCATGACATACTATCAGCATTTTTAATAGCGATTGGCAATACAATCTCATATCCTCCCTAGGACACAGGTTATCTCAGATTAACCGAGTAAAGTAGATAATTGAATTTAGGTTGTGGGGGCTAAAATGTTTTAACAACTAAAAATCATGAGTCTCGTTTACTTGGTCATTTTGAAGTAATGTGCTTTTTTTTTTTTTTTAAGTGTAGTGAAGAATGCAATGCAGAAGGCATGCAGAGCAGAGAGGGTGATGGAGCTGAAGAGAGTGGGCTAGTTAAAGGAGAGTGTGTTTGGCTCCTTCAGCACTTCTTTGTTACCATCTGAACACGAGCTGCTCGCTGTAGCCACCAGTGGACAAACTGGGATTTGTTGCTGCACATGCTGCGTTGTGCTTTGTTTAAATTTACATTGTAGTGGACACAATGTGAGCATGTCACTTATTTTACCACTGATTTATATTGAAGAGAACATCAGAAAAGTTATAGTCGGTTATTTTAATAGATATTTGTTAATTAAGATATTACACTTCTGGTGGTAAGACCTAGCCAGTCTGAGACTGTCCACTCCATAAAATGACAATATTTATTTTTTTTAACTTTCACTTGGTTATTCTCTCTTAAGCATCCCTAACCTTAACTTAGTTGTTTTCAATGCAGCTACCCGAACAAACCTTAATCATAAAAGCAGCCGATAAAGAAGATTTATTATTGTGGCAGTCAGGTGTTTTGGAAGACGCAGACAAACAGTGTGGTGAGATAATGTAAAACACAATGTGCTTTTGAGGGCAATGATGAATGACTTGTTTTGATATTGATGTTGAAAGCTTTATTGTTTTGTTTATGATGAACACTTTTGCTGCATGATAGTCAGGTGGAATATTTATGTGGCTTCTCTCTTGGGGCTGTCAGATCAAACAGCACCTCACTTGTATATCACCCCCTCGGGTTCATGTATGAATTAAAAGAATCATTTGTGAGCCACAAGTAGTGGCATGAAAATGTTCAGTCATTGCAAGGGGGTTTACCCTTGAAAGCCCCACCAACGCTTGTTGAATGTATCTGTGGTG
Organism: Acanthopagrus latus; assembly: GCF_904848185.1. Classification (NCBI taxonomy): domain Eukaryota; kingdom Metazoa; phylum Chordata; class Actinopteri; order Spariformes; family Sparidae; genus Acanthopagrus; species Acanthopagrus latus. Next base: position 16,385,796 of record NC_051061.1, read on the forward strand.
TTACCTTGTTTATCCCGAGCTTTGCAGAGCTTACCGTGACTTAGAGGAGCCTCTAAAGGCATCAACAGTCTTCGGCTGTTTTGTCACCAAAGACCTGCACAGTAAAGAAACTCCTTTGTCTGTCAGCAAGGTTTTGACTGACGTGCTGTTTCGTGCTGCTGGTGAACTGTGTTGTTTTCAGTTTACAGCGTTCAACTCATCTCGATTTTTATGTTTGGAGTGTCGGTCTGTAGCCCCCCCTGCGATCTGAACAAAACTGCTTGATGAGCGTACCCAGAAGACTGTTGTTCTCAACTCATCACATATAAGAGTCTCTTAGCCTCCAGTCTGAGCCTCCAGGTGCTGTCCTGCTTGTCCTCGTCCCTTTGCTCTCTGCGGTGAGTGATTCAGACCCACAGTGCATTTGGCTAGCAGGTTGGACAGAAAACCAGTGGAGCTGCTGTGCCTCGGGCTTGAATATAAGCTGCTCTGGCACAGGACATGCTCTGCTTCTAACATTAGATGCATAGCTTCAACCACTTTGTTCCAGCAAACCAACACAGAGCAGTCCCGGGTTTACACTGTCAACGCAACGCTCCATCAGTAATTCATCATCTTCCATCTGCACTGAGGTGTAAATTAACTTACTTTCTGATCTGATAGCATAGCTTCCTGTGAGGTGTGTGCCTCGAATTTCGTCTTTCATCTTCCACCAGCCTTCATCTTTGTCCTTCTCCTCCTCCTCCTCCTCCTCCTCCTCCTCCCTTCCTCCCTCCCGCCCTCCCTACTTCGTTTATCTCATCCTGAAGCAGTAGTGGGTGGCGCAGGGGCGTTTTCTCAATTTTGCTTTCCTCTCCTGGGCTTCTGTCCAGTGGGATTTTTCATGGTGGTGTTGTAGAGCACAATTTTCTCCACCTCCATCTTTTCAATTCTTTTATCCATGTTCCCAAAGCTCCATTCACCTGCAGCCCTGAAAAGCCATGAATACTACTGTTCCCAGGATGCCGCACTCTGTTTGCTTTGCTGAAAGGCATTGAGTAAACAGGAACACAGTGAGGAATTTTAACCAGGTGGAGGATGAGTCAAATGCGTTTGACTTTGGTTGTATGACGTGGCTTCAGGAAAATGACAAATGACGACAACAAAAACAAATGCCACCTTGTCTTTATAGTGAATCTGAAATTCAGAACGTCGCTCCCTTTGAGGACAAACACTGTTTCTCCCAGCATCCTCCTGCCTTCTCCACTTCACTCTCCCTTTACTCCCCCCTCAGCCCCACACACGTAGCATGGCCTCATTTGGCACAGAGCGAAATAAAAGAAGAATACAAACGCACCGAAAAATGCAGCTGAAAACCTGCATGTAGGGCTCTCTGTGTGAGCTCAGGCACAGATTTTTTGTGTTATTGCTGTAGATCTGTTCTCATTACACACTTGTGCCCACGGGGCATAGAGTGATGATTGCTGTTTTTCGCAGCCAAGCAGGCTGAAAAACATTTATATAGTATAACATTTGCATAAAATTGAGAAAAGTGATGGAATATGTTCTGCGGCAAAAAATGTTTTCTGTTTACAGTGCAGCATGTGTATGCATATATATCTATTTCAAGTTTTTACCTACATCACCATTGTTGTTTTCTTATATTTTTTTCCATGTGTTTGATCATGGCCTCATTATCCTCTGACTAGGCTCATCTGCAGTTGTGTGCTTCATTTGGACAGCAACAAAAAAATAAAGGCCAAGAGGGATTATGAAAATCGTTTTCACCCCAGTCACTAGGATAAAAATGAGCAGTTGACCTTTTCAACAAACTACTGATACATTCACATTTATATGGTGTCATAGAGTACATAGCATATTGACATTTCCACAATACATCTCATATCACATTCACATTAAATGTTTATTACCTGGCTTTTTAAGTGTGACAACTACTGGATATAATTGATGACATTTTTTAACATGACACTGGATATTTTTAAGGAGACCAATGGATAATTTCGAAATGTGTGTGTGGCGACCAAAACAGGTATTTTAAGGCAAAGCATGATCACTTCTTTATCCTAACCAAACCAGGGCATAGAGTAAAGTTTAAACTTACCTGTTATTTTGCAGCAACATATTTAGGGTGATTGTTCGGCCATTTTTTGTTCGGTCTACCAAAGTTGGTGTTCAGTGTCTTTTGACATACATGGTCAAAAGTAATGTCCTAAAATGACTCATTTTGTCTGATAAACAAACAAGAGAGTTTTTGCAATGATGAAACAGTAAGTCAAGCAGGGAAATGTATTACTTTTAGATAATAACCTCTTTAAACCTGCCTTAGCCACAGTTGGAACCATTTCATTCTGCTGCCAAAACCAACAGGAGATTGAATTCTAGTTGCAAGATGCAAATGGCTGCAGAGAGACTAAATATGTTAGGATAGAGCACAAAGAATAAATTATAAAATGATCCACAACGTGTAGAATGATTAGATTTAAATATTTTATTAGGTATCATCTGCGTATTGCCAAACTGACATATTGGAATAAATACATAATGAATCCATATGCATTCCACTCATACACTGAGACTCATTTCTCATCTGATGTGCACATTGCAATAAATATTTGTCAGTCCAGAAATGAAGTCTTTGCTGATTGAAATGCTCTGTGGAGGAAACAGTTCATCTAATCTAAGCAGAGTTGCTTGAGGGCACATTTAAATGTAAAACTTGAGTTTTAGGTTTAATGTCAAGGATTTATCAGCACATTAACTGTGACGACATTGGGAGACTGAATGTAAACAAATATGAATGGACTGAAGTTATTTGGCATTTTGCCAGTTCAAATTTTTTTTTTTTTTTTTTTTTTTTAAAGATACATTTCACTTTTCATGCTGTTTACTTTTGAAGCTTTTGGCATAATTGTTGGACTGACTGTATGGAACTAAAACGTGATTTGTAATAGACAGGATTTCCCAAAATGAGGATGTTTCTATTTTGTAACTTCATCTGTTAACAGTTTTCTCTTCGCCTTTGCCAAATAGGATAAACATGTTGAGTTTTTCCTCTCCCTTTAGCCATCCTCCATCTGACACTGTGAGAAAGTTTCAGCTTTGTTTCATGCTATTAAGCACTTCAGCGCACTTGCTGCCAAATCCAAACTAGTGTGACATTATCCAACATGCAGTGCAGAGGCTGCCAGTCTGCTTGGCAGTGCTCATGTTTGCATGCAGTAATTATTCCAATGTCTTAAAATCGACGTGGTAATCATTTATTGATGGGAAAACGCTGCACTTAACACCTTTAAATATACATGCCAGCCGATACAATCAGGCACACACACAGACACTTAAGTCTTTCATCTGCTTCGTGATAGATATCTCCAAGAGATCACAATCTTCTCAAGAGGCGCGCGATAATTAAGTCAATCAAGTAAATGACAAAGAAGAGACAATGTGATCACATGCTGAAATTGTCAAAGCAACAATTAAGGAGCTAATCAGAAACAGAGATATCATTACTAAATCATTAAGGTATAAAAAATTGTGACAGTTGGTGTGGAGATGTGTGTATTTTGTGTGGCTAAGCCTTCTTTAATGCCTTAATCTCGCTCCTCCACCTTCCTCGGGGAGACAGCCGCATCATCACAGAGGCTTGGCTGTATGTGGATTTAATTCCTCTCTGCGTTCATTGGTAATTGAATTCATTACGAGGACACCGGGCCAAATCGGTTGTTATTTTGTAGTCAGTCGAGATTGCTAATTAGAAATTAGCTCAAACATTCTGGTGTGCTGCCCTCAGGGAGTGTCGTCGTCACTCTAAATCTCTGATATACCTACCAATAGCTCATAATTACTGCCACAGCTTTGCAGATAAGGACACTCTTATAATTATCCTGCTGCCGAGTGGCGATACATCATCATCCACTGTCCACACGATTAACATGCTGTAAATGTAAAGACCTCTGTACATGTGGTACAGAGATTCCTCTATGAGGCAGTGCAGCCGGGTGATTTTACAGGAGGCTCAGTAGGCTTATAATTCAAAATCAAGATAGAAATGTACAGTTTTCATATGGACAAGCTTGATCGTTGACAACATGGCAATGCCTATCCAGATTGGCCTGATGCTGCAGTGTTGTTTGTTAGGTAGTTTTTGGAAGTCAGGCAGTGCAGCTTCAAGAAGCCAAAATCAGTGAGTATGCGATTGATGTGTATATTCACATAGCGTAGCACATACAAGTTTTGTAAGGAAATTGGTAAATTGCCTCATCTGGGTGCCACGCTTGCTCAACTGGTATTGGAGCACAGAGCAAAAATGGGTGGGCGTTAGGAAGAGTCATTCAACCTGTTTACCGGTAGAATTTTCTGAGCAGCTTTTTTTTTTTTTTTTTTTTTAAGCATTTCACAGCTTTCCCGGACTTTTGTTGCCTGTGTGAGATTTGTTTGGAACATTGTTGATTATTCTGTATTTGCTGGCACCAAATACGGAGTAAGCATATATTTACAAAATTACAAAACTTTAAATATATCTTCTTTGTACTGTTTCCAAATTAGCAAATGCCAAAAAGGATTATCAAGTTATCAAATTCTATTCATTCGTATTTAACACAGCTTCTCACAAATTTGGTGTCAGGTTATAAATTGTAATGGATTACAAAGAACACAGAAATGGTGTCATCCTGCTGATAGAGCTGTCAGATTAGAAGAGATTCCTTTGTGTCTTTCTAGAGGCGGCCGACAAACAACATAATTTGTTGTCTAATTTGAAGAATTTGTTAGTAATTAGCATTCCCAACTGTGAGGAAGGATTAATGAGGTTTGGAAGTGCACATACAGGTACTTCATTCATGGTTGTAAACGCTCTCAGTGCATGAACACACAGCCGCAAACGGATACAGAATTCCTGGATAATCCCATGATCTCATGCTCTCTGTATTCATCTCTAAACACTACTGAATGAAGTTGTTTCTGATATATCAAATAGTCTGCCTATGGCTAGAGGGAAGCAAAAAGGGGATTCACAGGGGGAGAATATTTTTGGAAGGGGTAGAAAAGCATGCAGGAAAGTGGCTTTGTGGAGTGAAGTTGCTAAGCAACTCCATTTACCCATGCATGAACGTACTGGAGATATGAATCAAAGTGCAGAGTGACTGACAGAGAAATCAAGACAGAGCAATTCAAATGAAAACAGTTTGGAGTTGACATTTATGGGAAAGTGAGCATGTGTGTGTGCAAGTGTGTGCACATGTGTATGTGTGTGTATGTGTGTGTGTGGAGGAGGGGTTTGCATGCTCTGTTGCAGTGGCCTGAGACTACATTCATCCCTGCTGCTACCACTGCCGCGCTGCACACATCCCATCTGCAAAGATTAGCCTCAATTGTAGAGACTTGTACTATTTTTAACTGACCTAGCATGCACAGTGGCCAGCACAGAGAGGAGTCAGGTCTTTCTCCATGAAAACAAATCTTCTAGCCGTTAGTTAGTTTCATCTTTTACTTCTGTGGCATCATCCGTTTTCCTCCAGTCTTCTTTTTTATTCTCCCTGTGCTTTGCCTACCCCTCTATTGACTTGTCTGGGATATTCTCTTATCATCAGTTGGGTTAAATACCAACATGATTCTCGTGTTTCTTTTTTTTAATTGAGTCTGCCAGAGACCAATTGATCTTTTGTAAGATTGTTATTATATTTTACTCAAACACATTTTCATTTTTTTCTTGGTTGCCTAAAAAGAAAACATTTGTAATAAACATTTACACAATGAGGCATACAGTGGCAGCATATTCATCATGCATTTTTTATGTCACATTGCAGTGACAGTAAGTGGCTTCAGTTAAGTCAAAGATCCGCTCGGTGGTACATATGAGTCCTTTGGCTCCAGGTGCCGTGTTGTTCATGTGTGGCCTCAGTGTGACCCTTCAGCACTGAGTCATGCTCTATGAGCTCACACGCTCCCATTACCAACTGACTAGAGTGTGTACAAATCCATCATCAGCTGGCACTGCAATACCCACAACCCTCCATCTCTCAGTCTGTCTTTAGCAGTGTGTCTCATTTCCTCTTCATCCCCAAGACACTCCATCTTTCCCTCTGTCTCCTGACATCATATAAACCTTTGCTCTCTGCATCCTCCCTCTGTGTTTCCTCCTCCTCACTCAGCCTCTCTAAGGATCGTCTTCACTGCTTTGCCCTCCGTCGCAGGACTTTGTCTGATAGTTACAAAAGAAGTATTTTGTAACTATCCATATTGAAAGCCGGGCATTGGTGCTAGTGTCGAAAGAAGAATAACAGAAATCTTCTCATCTTTTCAACTTATAGCAAGCAAGAGACCTGAATTCACTGTAAGGCTCAAGGCGTATTTATCCTACACCACAGGGTTGTCCAACAAAAATGTGAGTTGTGGTCCCTTTATGCTACACAAGAAAAAAGGTTTTATGGTGGAGTGTTGAGGATGAGTCGAGAAGTCTCACAGGCTGAGGAAAGAAGCTGATCTGTAGTTTGTGGAGTGAGTGTGTGTTTGGTTTCATTACAAAATGTCTCTTTTCTATAAGATTGATTTCTGCATGTGTTTGCTGATTTGATTGAGCACTACAAATAGCTCTTTAATGGCAAAAAAAAAACCCCAAAAAACAAAACAAAACAAAAAACTGTAGTAGTAGCCCTGTCACTTGTTCTGCAATATTTTGATTTTACACAGCTCAGAAGGCTGAAGGCTTGGACAATATGACAATATAAACTTTTGCGTTTCCTTATACATGTATACCTGTATCTTTACGTATCCGTACATTTTAACGGATTGATAATGGTTCAAAGAAAAACAAATTATACAGAGATTGTAACCATATATGAAAAATATGGATCTGGATGGAAGTCAGACAGTTTATGTCTATGGCAGTGTTGCGTTCATAGGAGACAATTTATGACATCAAAATGAGTCAACTGACTCTTTCTGACAGTGAGTGCAGCTGCGGAGTGTGCTGTCCTTTTCTTTTATAAGTGAAGAATGTGAAAATGTTACAACGTTGAAACCTCCAGTGAGGAGTAACACCTTTATTTAACTGTGAAAGTAGACTCGAGAGATGAGACGAGAAGTAAGACTGAAAGAATGGTTTTTGATTTACTACAGATGTTGCCGATCTCCGGGATTTTGATGCAACACATATAACGGCATCGCCCTGTTTTAAGTGGCTGAAGGACTTACAGCCCTATAAACAACACAAGGACTTTTTCATCCTGTCTGATGTGATAACGTGCCACATCTGTTTGACTTGCACAACATAGGAGTAAACAAGACAGTTCATTAGAAGGCATAAATGCACTGTTGAGTTCTGTAGAAGTTGAGGCTCTGTTGCCGCGTATTCAGAGCACATTGGTGGGTGTTTGAATCTCCTCCCTGGTTGCTCCTCTGTCTGTTCGTCCCCGAGTGAACTGGTGAGCAGATGGGAGGTTGTGGGGGCTAAGAGGGGTTGGTGACAGTCAGGGGGTGGGGTGGGCAGGCTGTGCTGTAGGGAAGAAAAGAGGAAGTAATGATATGTCATGTCTGCTACATTAACATGCCTTATGTTAAGGAGTGCAGAGCAGCCGTTGCATGTGTATTTGTCATGCAACCTGTCATCCAGCGTTAATGTTCCAGTCATAATTCAGAGCGTGTTTTATTTACATTGAGATTCACCTAGAATAATGTGTCTTACAAGAATTAACACAAAATGATCAACAAAATGTGTAGTAAAAGTTTTTTTTTTTTTTTTAAATTAAGATTATTGATAGACCACGGCAAGGTGAAAAGTTCAACCGCTGGAGGTCAGATGATTTTCAGTAGGTCTTTAAAACTATGATACACATTTGGTTTAGCTGAATCCCAGCTATGCTAACCTGATGTAAAGTGACACAGCAACATACTAATGTTTCATCTACTTAAATTTAAAGCGAGAAAGCAGAAAGGGTTCAGTGTGTTTAGCTTTTGTTTATTTATGGTTAGCTGGCTGAGTATTGTGTTTTTGTACCACATCTAGTGAGGAATGTATGTATATGTATGAAATACTGAATGAAAACGAAACATGATATCAAACAAGCAGAATGCAGCCTCACTTAAAATGTTGCTTCAAGCCACTGTCATCCATTTTATCAATTGATTTTACAACTTTTTAACTGATAACTAAGACTGTCTCTTAAGGTCTTCTAGTTATGGTAACTCGTCCAGTGTTTTTGGTTTGACTGTGTAAAGAGCAGAATAAAAGAAAACTCCTTTGAACAGTATTTTCGTTAAGCTTCGGAATATATTATTCCCATCAAAATGATTTAATTGAGCCTTCATCAGCGCAGCATGGGCTTATAGTCCTCAGGATGACATGACTCAGAGGACAGATTTAGCAACTGTCAAACTTGATGATTCTCAAACCACCTTTTCAGGCATAAATCAGACATTATATATCAGTTGAGTTTAAAAACAATACTGCCTCTGTAGCCTGTGGACAAGAGCTAAAGAGACAGCGATGCTGTCATTGTTCGTTGCTGCTCTGTAACTCTGCGTCCAGGCTTTGTGTGCTCATCTCTATGTGACAGATTCTCATTCTTTTTCTTATTATGCAGTGCAGCTGCTCTTGTTTTAGCCCTGTGGCCCGTTGTTGGTCCCGGGTGTGTAGAAGGACAATGAGTAGATCAGAGGTCGGCGACAGAGTCGTCCCTCTGTCTGTGCGTGTGTTAGAGATCAAGGCCTTGGAGCTAATAAACGATTTGAGGGAGCAATTGTGGACACTTCATTTGTTTTGTGTCCCTGTCATGTTAGTGTGTCTGGGTGAGTTTGGAATGGAAGTTACAAATTCATCAGGGGGCAGAGATGCAAAAAAGGTGGCAGAATTGGCTAGCAGGAGAACGTTAATAATTTCTCTATAATAATCATTGCTAATACTGCCAACCGTGTTAAAGACAGATTAATGGGAACACATCACTGGAATGAAACAGTTTATAGTGATGTATTTGACATTTCTGGCCTGTTTTGTTGTTTCTTACTCTATTTGCTGTATATGATGGGCCAAATATAGCCATTGTTCCACTCTGGGACATTTCCAGCAGATAAAATTCAGCAACAGAGCAGCATTTATTGATCTGAAACATCAACAGTAAATGTCAAGTTTTGATGTCAGAACCGGAGAATCAAAGGACAGGCAGATCTTTCCAGACAAACCATTTTGTATTGACTTTCTTTAACCAGACAGAGATAAATCCATTATGGAAACAGGCTGAGGTACTATTGTCTCTCCAATAGTGTTTTTCATCAAATCACCATACAATGTAGACCCACAGACATGTGTGTTTGTCGACTTATCACAGTTCTACATTGCAGTTATTTTACCTATTCTTTAAAGCTGTAATAACAGATTTTCTTCTTCTTGGGGAGAGCAGGACAGGCAGAACAAAAAACATTTTCCTATTGGAGTTGTTATAAAGTTGATAAAAAAAATACATATATATATATATTTCTGTTTGATCATTTATTTTCCCCAAATTGCTGCTCTCGGATTGGAGGGACAGACTGGATCCACTGTACTGTATAATTGCAGAAGAAACAAATCAGATGTAAGGTATCACTGAGCATAAAAACCCAATGCGAATACGGAACCTGATAATGTTGAGAAGAGGAAAGGAGCTGGTTACCTCACTGAGAAGTTGGTGGTGGTCTTCATCTTACAGCTAACTGAGGTTAACTGATCCGCTCTCAGTAAAATGCCATAAAAGGACCATATTTTTTTTCTGTCAACAATTTTTTGACAATGAATGAAAGAGGTGTTGACTCACTGACTAGCCCATCATTGCATTTCCTGTGACTAGCGTGCTTCATAATAAAGTCAACTTGGTTTCACCAATTCAGTGCTTCCACTGTGATGCTGCAGCAAGGGGACATGTTTGGTTTGTATTGTACTCCAAAAGCTTCTTGTCTGTTTTTTAGTGCACAACAGGTTGTTACAGCTCTTTAATCAGGGCTTTTTTTGATTAAAAGTAGCTGCTGCCTGCTGCTGAAAATAAAGCTGGTGAGAGCAGTTAGAGCAACCAATTCAACAAAGCTAGGGACCAGAAAGCAAAAACAATGCAACGCAAAAAACACTCACATTTGAGTAGACTTTTAAAGAGATTTCCCTAAAAGTGTTTCTGTGTGTCTGTCTGTTGTGATTTTTCATTTTGATCCTCTGAAGAACATTTCTGTCATCCGAGCTGTAATAGAGATGACACAGTGCCTAAAATCAGGGCCAACACAACTATACAAAAATTAATTGAGGTTATGTATGAGTTGCAAGTGGTGGATTTTGTATTTGGCACAGAAACATGCCTTTATAAAGCACATATGTATACTGTAACAAACGGGGGGGATTACTGGAATGAAAATGTATCAGTCTGGTTAGAGTGAATAAATGAAGAAGATGTAACACAACACAACACACAACTGAAGCAAAGTACATGCAGACCTCCAGCTTCACGTCACATGATCTGCTTTACGTTACTTGGTCTGCAGCGGTACGCTCTAGAAAACAGCCTATCCCTGGTCTCTGAGTTGACTTTCTAAGGCTTGTGTCCAAAGGGGCTGTTGAGATGGAGTTGGTGTGATCAGGAGGTCATTAATGCCACTGAGGGATGAGCTAGTCCGGTGGAAACAGACACACACACACACACTCCCACTATAACTCATCTTTCCAGAGTAAGCACATTTAAGAGTGACACAGGCTGATGACCTGGCGTAGTTACTTTCTTTAACGCTCTTAAAGTCAGAAGTGGAGGCTGTCGGCAGGTCTGATTCATAAGGGATTTGTAAAAGTTGTGGACAATCTAAGATTTTTTTATGCAACCCACAGGCCTGTGTGTGGGATGGCTGGATGCTGCTTCGGTGCTACCGTGGATGCCTCAGGTGATTTTGAATAGATTCATAGATTTGAGTAGGATTTAGAACCTTCATTTTAGTAGCACCAGTTCAACAATAGAATTGTCGTACACTATATGTCTGTATGTCAGGGCGCTGTACAAGGACCATTCATGAGAAAACACTCCGAAATCACAATATACAAAGGATAAAACAGCCCAATTCTAATACAACGCTTACCCATACTACGTCATGGCCGAGAACTCAGTTATGTCCTTTAACCCAACGCCAGCCAAGTGATGCTTCTGTGCTTGTGCTGGTTTGGAGTTGGTTCAACCTTCAAACCATTTAATATGCTTTTCCATGAGTATGAGACCAACCATGAAGTCACATCATTCAGTCACTGGCTGACAAGACTGGTCCTCAGACTACTGTTGCTTTGATTTGCCAACTATAGTGACATAGACTTGGTCCACTAGGTTTTTTTTTTTTTGTTTTTTTTTAAATGGCCGTCCTAAGTGGTCTTAGTCGGTCCTTGGTTTTTAGCCCTTGATGTAAGCGGTTCTTTGTTCTAGACCAGTGAAGTGTTGGTGCCACTCTGGCCTTTTCCTGACCAACAGCCAGTTCTTTGGCTGCAGAAATGCAAAGAACTAATTCAAGAGTAGACACTGGCTCTGAAGCAGCACCAAAAATTGTGAATGGGATTGATCCAAAGTCTTTAAACCTTTCCACAACTTGCTCCATGCAGTCTTTATGTTCAGATGATTTGTATTGGAATCAGTGTGTTAATGCCAGAAATGTTTATTCAGATTAAAACTGTTGGCACTCGTGTTTCCATCGTATTGTGATTCTTCAGTTTAATCCCGTGAGATTTATTTCAGTGCTCAGCCTCCGAGGTGATGGCTGCCTCTGATTACTAATTCTTTTGTATTCACAGAGGAGAGCACTGTAGAGGAGACAAAGTAAAACTGAGCTGACTGAAAGGTGCCCTGAATGACCACTGAGGATAATTTTGCCGTGATTTTAGGCTTGCAGAACTCAAATTTTCTACTATTTTACTTTTTCAGAATTGTGTCCTGTGGTATTAGAAAGATGGAATATCTTGTAATAAATGTCAGCCTTGTATAGCATTCAGTCCGTTATAAAGGCTTATCACTGGTGCTCCTTCCACACTCATGAATATTACAAATACGTTTTTATTGTAGGCTTGGTGTTTACCACCCCTCTGAACGGGGAGATTTATTGGGTTTACATGCTGCCTGCTGAGAGCTCTTATCAGTCAGAAGAGTATGAAGTGAAACTGTGAGGGAACAGAGATCAAACCATGTTAATTTGCTCACCTTTATCACCTATCATGACTATATCGGAAACACCTCAATGTGTGAAAGCGGCTGCAGTCTGATCGGCAGCCATGACAGATGGCAGTTTATTGCTTGGCAAAGAACTGCCCAGTCTGACTCAATAAAGATGCCTCTCTTGATTTGTTTGTGCATGAATGTGTGTAATACATACAGCAAAAGGGAGGTGCTAGAGATTTTACTATTATCTCCCGCATCTCCAAATCAGCCTTTTTTTTTTTTTTTTTTTTGCTATTTGCAGTTTTCCCTCAGGGTGAAGCTGCAGCCAACCATGTCATAAAATGTCGTACTCCGTTACAAGTCACGGCCATGCTGCCGTACATAGCTTATTACTGCATTAACATTAAGCTTTGCTATGCTGTGGGGTATCGTACATGAATGTCAAGTGGGATATTGCATGCAGGGGATTTTGTGTAATGTTTAACGTGTTGCGTCTTCCTTCCCACACATAAAAAACCAAAACCTCACAGCAATAAAAAATACAATGAACCCATCTGTGTTATAAGTTACAGCAGTATGCTTTTAAAATGTGTATGATAGGAGGAACACTCTGCGTTTGCTTAATGATGAACCTTCAGTCACACTCTGCACTGCATCAGAAATGCAGACGGTTTTATTCATACAATGAAAAAGGAGAAACCCCTCAAAAAGCTAGAGCGGTCGATTCACTGGCAGCCTAGAAGTCTGAAGTTGGGGTCAAACCTGAAAATTAAGATGAAACCAGCACTGTTTAAAAGAAAAGGTTGAGATACTGAGATAAGGTGACAAACTTTTGAAAAATTTGTTACAAAGTGATGTGAACTTTAACCAACATATCATTTTTACTGATCTAAACTTACTCCAAGTAGAGTAAATGTAAGTATTGTAAAACTGTATGCTGCAGTCATTTTCCAAATTTTTCCAAATAAGCTTGGACTCCAACTGTATTTATTATGCCTGGCTGTCGCTGTATTATGATTTATGGGTTGTCTGTCCCATTCTTGTGAACACAATATTTTAAAAAACACTTCTAGGGAGTTCATTCAGATTTGGTGCACGTGCTTACTATGACTCAAGGATGAACTGATTCGAATTTGGGGTCGAAAGTTCGAGGCCACACCAACCTCTCAAAACACATTATTGGCCTTACCTTAAGAAATCATACAATTTAGTTCTAAACAAATTATGACATTTGATATCAAAAAGGTCAAAGGTTAAATGTACTATGAAATCATAATATTCAGCTCAAAATATTCTGCCCATTATTCAACACCAAAGCTCCTACGCAGCAAGTTGACTGTCAGTAATTCTAGTTTTTATCATATGTTGTGTAACTTACATTTAACTGTTCTGATTGCAGTTACAGTCATCAAGAAGAAGAAGGAGGGAAAGAAAACAAAGAAGAACTTCTCTAATCCCTTTGGGTGAAATTAATATTTTTCACTCCATACACACACAGGACCCAGAGATACGCAGCTACTGGGAGCGATGTCAGAATGATAGGGCTGCCACACAGACAGGCGCCCTGAGCAGTAAGGGCTTCAGTGCCTTCCTCAAAGGCACGTTAGCAGAGCCCCGGAGGTAAACTGGCACTTCTCCTTCAAACAGTGCATGCTCTGTCTTGACCATTGGCTGTGTAAAGATTGATGACACATCTCCATTGCCTCCTGGTGAAAGACTGAAAATGACAACTTGGTCTGATCCTTTTGCTCAAATCATATTTCTCATTAGTCTATGAAGCGGCATAACATACATTTTAAACATTCAAAAAATAATGAATATTGGTTCTTCATCCTATTTGTTGTCTGTTCATCATGATCTGACTTGTGGAAGTGCAAAGATTTAATGGGTGTTGTTAAAATTGTATGAATCATGTTAATGCTGAATATTGAACAAGTTTTTGACAGAGCCTTAAAGAAAATATGCTTTTTTGGTCCAATCATATTGGGTGGCTAGTGATGCAGCTGGTACAGCTGTCACACACTCAGGTGTGAAGAGAAATGTTTACCAAGTGCAGCAGCATTTCTGGTCAGGTCTGGCAGGTGACCTTTGTTGCATGTAATAACTCCACTCTCTCTCTCCCTATCTCTCCTGTCTGTAGCTACACTTTGACCCACCCAGTTAAGGCATAAATGCCACAATAAAAAGCATCACTCACCCACTCGGACGCTGGGAACACTTTCCCATTTTAACCTTCAGACACACTCTGTTTGATGTTCTCAGTGAAGGGTGGATGCTGGCAATTTCATAGCTGGACAGTTGAGTTCTGTTCCACTTTCAGGTAGTAATACTGAAGTCTAGACCAGCGAGCACTCTGACTTCCAGCAGTTCGTCAGACATTAAGTCAGCAGTAAGTGTTTTTTCTGTTCTATTACCTCAAAACTTGGTTGCAAAATTTTAGATGTTCGCAAGTAACTTTTGGATTGCATCGACAGTCTAATGCCTGAACAGAAAAGCTTTGTTTTCAGCATTTTCTCCTCCCACTGTATCTCACAGGAGGACTCCATCCCTTCCCAGCAGAGCAACAAAGACTCATTTTTTTTTTGGCCCTGAGAACTCTAATCAGTCTCCTTACCAGATAAAGCAGAGGAGTCTGGAACCAGGAAAATTAAGGCTGCAGTCCTTCGAGCTGCTGCTTGGCCCATGACTTGCTTTGTTGGCTTCAGAACAAAATGTCTTTTGAAGCCAGTCGCTCGTAGCACTGTTCCCTTTTACTGAGCTTTTAAAAGTTGTTGCAGTACAAAAGACGTTTTTGTTCCAAACCAGAATGTGTATCAGAAACTGACTTTTGAAAAGTTCTCTGTGAAGTAATTGCTATTGATCAACCCCCTGTAGGTCCAGGGTACAATATTATCATTATTTTACGCAATTAGGTGGTAAAAATAATTATTTAGCCTTGTATGATAAACAAAGAAGAAAGGTCTGACATCAACAGAATTTACAATGTGCCAGATGTGACCCATGTCATACTTATTCGTTGTACATTAGTAGTAGTATGGTATCTGTCACCAAAATAAGTACTTTCAGAGGAGCGCTGGTCTTACAGAACATGATTAAGAAAGTATAAACAACCAATTAACAGTGTCAGTTTTGAGAAACTCTCAAACTATTTTTCTGTCATGCATGTTCTGAAAGGCTTCTTAAATGTAACACACTCCTTTCACAACATACAAAATGCACATTTTTGAATATAACTAGAACCAGAAACAAGAACATGTACTTTTACAGGCCTTGTACCTTTAACACGTGTCACAACAATCAGTAATGGGAATACTTTTATAGACCCTCAGATCTACATACCTCTCAGGACCAGATGTTGGCAGAGAACAGCGTGACATTTACTAGGTAATAAACGTCCTCTCTATCTTCAGTGCCTGCATGTATTGGCTTAATGTGAGTCAAAGCAACCGTAAGCAATTGACCACCAGTGTTACGGATTACATCTGCCATTTACAAGAAAATAAGCTCAAAACCTGCAGAGCACTGTATTGGATTGCTACGGTTAAAGCCTTCAGGTGGCACACCTCCAACTTCTCAGTGAAGTGACTGACTCCTTTACCCTCATTGAAGTCGTCAGTTTCCCTGTTAGCATTGGGTTTCAATTGAATAATAATGTCAAAATGGTTCCTATCCAGACCATATGCACTGATAATTCCCACAGATGTCACTGCATGAAACAGAAAACAACCAAAAAATGTAAAGCTGCAACATGTCCTGGGTTTGCAGAACATTGCCAGTGTTTACTTTGGTGTCTGGGCTGCATATTGTCTGTCAGTTTTGCTTATCCATGTTACGTGATGAGTGAAATGTGTCTCCCCCTCCTCTGCTAACCAGAGCTGACACTTACCGCTTGCAATTGTAGCATCTGTCCTCAAATTGAGTATTGATTGGAAAAAAAAAATAGAAAAAAAAAGACTGCAATGATAGGCAAGTAATGTAATTGGCGTATTCATGAACACCATACCACTACTACGGCAAGCCTGTTGACCAGATAGAGGTATTGGGTTTGTAGCCTGTAATTAAAGATAAAAAGCCCTTCCTCATGACCAGTGTACTGGGAGGGAGGCCATCAACATCTCTGGAGAAGTACCTGCCAAACACCACACATTACTTCAGAGTTTTGTTTGCTTGGTCTGCGATTGAAGGAAATTTAAACAGCAGGATGATTTCTCCATTGTTTCTTTGAAGTAAGTTCTGACAATAATGCATAATGCCATAAACATTGACTGAGATGACCAACCTTTATTTGCTCCTAATCGCAGTAACTTTTGGCCAAATCAAGGGCTGTGACTTGCTTAGGTTGTTGTTTTTTGGCCCATTTGAGGGACTAAGTTTGAAACTGCTGAGAAACAGCAGCATTGAAAGGTGTGTGAAGTCTTTTCTTCAAGCCTTCACAAGCCAACAGAGGATGATGAAGACAGGTGATGGTTAGAGAGAGTGCAGCAGAGGCAGAGTGATGGCAGATGAAAGTCAGCAGCGGCTTTTTCTTTGCTGTCAGTGGATGACAGCGAACTTTGTGAATAAAAAACAAAGGAATTCACCTTTTTCTCAGAGTAACACAGTTGAAGAGTGCAAAAGATCTTACGAACAGACACATACACATACAAGCAGACATAGTTACTAGCTAATAAACCCATTAAATACAGTTAAAGTCTGGAACATGCACAGGACTTTGAAATATAAATGTGTGTTTATAACTAATTACATAACTAGGAAGCAGTAGCACTTGTGCTTTAATCGGTTCAATTTTCAGATCTCTGCTGCAGTTTTTCATCATTTTCTATTTTGTCCAAGATCCTATCTGGTTCCTCTGGATCCTCCCTCTCCATCTGTTCCTTTCTTCTCCATCAGTCATTACTTCATGGCTAATTCAAATGCAAATTCCAGCTCATTTGAGAGATTAATGTTTGACTGATAACATATTGTGCAGCGCTGAATGACTCTACCTGGAATCGTTTGCTCAGAAAATCTCCTCCACTTTTATGAGTCATAACTTGAGCTTTGCCACCTACAGTACCATGATTTGTAATTCCTGGTTCATTATAAAGCTCCATCACTGCATGCATTCAGGGCTCCTGGAACAATAAAATGTGTATTCCTTTACCTTTCTGTGGGACATAAACAAAAGTCACTTGATCTTTTGGAGGTCGGCCTATCCTCGTTTCCCGCCTACTATTTCCACAACACGGCTTTACTTAATGCTGCCTCTATAGACAAGATCTTACCCTTCTTGCAGTGACACGCACCTACACGTTGATGCCCCTCCAGCTGTGAGGGGCATCAATAATAGATAAGATTCACATGAGCAACAGGGGTAATGGAGGCATGAGGTGGATTTTAGTGAAATACGTTTGTGAGAAAAATAATAATCACATCTGAAAGAGAGTCAGTTATTAGTTATAACACACCATATGTTTATACCATTGCTATTTATTATTGTGATGTATGAATCTATGTTCTCCTCATTGAAATTCCAAGTACCTCATATCAGCCTGTGAAATTTAAAAAACACAAATTCAGAGAAATTTAAAATTAGTATTTTAAAAAATGTAATCAGTCAAATTCATCTGGTCATTTTGGAATCATTAAACTTGAGTCAAGTGAAAGAAAAGTTTGTCAAATTGATCTGTTTAAATTTACCAATCAGCCAGCCCTCTATCCTATCAGGCTATGTTCTGACTATCCAGGCCTGTTTCTGAACAATCTGGGGCCCAAATTTCCCCAAGGGACAAAAACAGGGTATGTCTCTTGTAAGAGTCGTTAGTGAGTTTACAAACCAAAATACAATCAGAACTCAAGTGCAATATCCACATCGCAAGAAACAGCATCATAATGAAGTGTAGTGTTGCGTTTCCTACAGAATGGCCGTGTGCCTGTAGGCCATCCAAACTAACGCGGTACCACAAATGCTAAAACAGGTCTCCAGATATACTTGGGTGACCGTTACAAATCCTGAATCATGAACCAACCCAAGTAAAGCCTGTATGTGGGAAACTCTTGTACTGTTGGGCTGCACAGATTCCCTGCAGTTCTACATCTCTTGCATTCTAGATCTGTGGAAACAGGTTTGTTCAGCACAGGCTCAAGCAAATGTGTCATCTGTCCAAATAATCTGATTTTGATTTTTTTTTAGCTTATTGTGCAGTCCTTTTTTAACAAATCAGAGACGAAAGACGTATAGCACGTTTTGATAATTATGGCCTTCTGTGCTGCTCACAGTAATGCCAATCAACGTTTCTGTGATGTTTGCAAATTCAGTGTACATATAAATACTTTGCACGAAGTCTCTTGGAATTGTACCTTTTTCACCAACTTGGCAACATGGCGGCTTTGACATGCAACACAAGATCATTTCCTCACATGCTGATGCTGACCCATTTCATGAATCAAAACAAACACCATATTGCTAAACATGCCCGAGCATGCAAACACCCTGTGAGACTCACATTTCACCGGCCCCTCTCTCCCCCTCTCTCTTTCCATCTATCTCTCTCACTCTCTCTGTGAAGATGGAGAGTTTCATCATGCTGATGTTACTAGTACTACTACTACTCACTCAGACAATTTTATCTGTTGTATGAGCAAGGATAACATTACAGATGGTGTGTTGTGGCCTGATGTGCATCTGACCAGTTATGGAGTGGTAACAGAAAAAAGAAAACGGACAAAATATTTTTAGTCAGTGCTTTTGTTTCCCGCTGCTAAATGACTGTGTTCGAAAACAAGGTTGTTTGTATGTTGCTGTTTGTAGCGAGGATTCTTTTGGAGACAGTATTTTCTTTGAGACACCTGTCTGTGGATTGTGCTTCATCACCTTTTGTCCCATGCGTTCCACTGTTTTGCAAAAGCGGGAATACAGTTTTGGTGATTGTTTCATCTTTTCTACAAGTATGCCTTTGGTTTCTAACAGTGCATTTCTAACTTCTAATGAAGAAGAAAAACTGTGATCAAAATAAGATAATGATTTTCAGGGTTTCAAAAGTTAAAGTGTTTCTAGGGAAAAATAAGAATGATAAAGCAACAGTTGACGCTCAAAGACTTTGTCAATTCAGAGAAAATTAAACTGATTTTTTTAATGTTCTTGTTCTCCACATCGATTAAGCCGGCCGTCTGCAGTGACTTGCTGAGCAGATGAAAATTAAATCTTAGTCATTTCCAAATCATTTTATGAGTGTTTTTCATTTACATCAATTTAGGCTGTTTCAGCATTCGTTTTTTGGAGCTCTGATGCCTAGACAGAGCAAGTTCATACTAGACTTGACTTGATCAAGAACTGTAAGATGAAATATTCAACATGCTCACTGGTGTAGCATACCGTCTTCAAAGAAAGAAGAATGATTTTAACACAGTCCTAAAAAGACCTTTTAGGTTCATTTTTTGCTTCAGAGCCGCATGCATCCAGATATGGGCCAACCACAGTGCCCTTTAAAGGGATAGTTTGGATCTTTTGATTTGGGTTCATAAGAGTTACTTATCCCCAGTCAGGAGAAGACTGTCAGGTCTCTGTCTGTGTGGAGAAGTGGTGGTAGCACCAACAGGAAGCAGGGCATTTTTATTTTAGCAAATAAAGCAATTAACATATACAGCCTATGTGTCAGCCTAGTTTAGTCATTAAACATAAAGGCCAACTTTTACCCCCCACTGAATACATTCATTGCTGCCATCAACATTGCTCCTCTCTTCTCCTTCAGTCTTCTAACTGTATTCTGCTTAAAGCCATCTTATGGATACACATTATCACCTGCATACAAACGATTCAGGGCAGCTATTATAATAACACAGCACATTTCTTTGAAATACTTAAGTGTACTTAGAACGAGCTGCAGTAAGCTGCCTGAAAATGTACTGAGTGCAGGTCATCACAGTGCAGTGACTCCAGAGGAGCAAAATACGTCTTCAATGAATAACTGACGTAGATTGTGTTGTTTGTAGGTGTGGGAGGACGACTGAGCACTCATGACTGTGCTCATGGTCTGGTCAGGTTTAGGCACAGACCACTTTACAGTTAGGAAAATATAATGGGTTAGTGTTGGTCAGCACTAACGTGTGAGGAGATGTCCCAACTTGCCATCAAAAACAGCAGGTTTTTTTTGTTGCAACAAAAACTGCTGGAAATTATCCAAAGGTTTGTTTAAAACATCCACATTCAGGTGAAAAAAACCCACAGCAATGGAGACTCCAATATTGTTTAAATGACATGTACTATGGCTTTTGGGACTCTGTGCCCTGACTGCTGAGCGGATGAAACCAAATTTAGCACAGAAGTGCTTGTGCAATTTTCTTTTTAAAGCAACAGACGAGTATCTATACATAGAGTGGATGGTAGAAATAGATGCCAGATTTTGCCACTGCAGCACGGCTACATTTAACCTTAACATTAATGATTCATCTGTACAAATGGTGACCTGAGGACACACTAGATGTCAGTGTGAGGACTTAACTACTGTGCTATTGCAAGGTTCCTGGGGAGAGGAGAGAGAATAATCAGGAAATGGATTATTCTCAAGTCTTTTAAAATGTCAACTACAATCTCTGTATGCTACAGAGATAGAAATATAATTAGAAATTGAGTCTGTGGCAGTGATCAGGGGCTTATATTTTCCTCTGGCTCATTAGCGTCATGTTGTGGTAGTCGTGTTTGAAAACCAGGACAACAGAGGAACAGTGGCGCTGACCGTAGGCGTAATATGTGTGAGTGTATGATACCTCTGATTAATTATTTTTCTTTAGGTCCTCTCTCATTTGTCTGATCCCCCACCATTCTCTCTGCATCTTATGCCGCTCTGGCTGCTGACAAGTGAAATCCATCTATGAATGGAACAGCGCACTCAAACACCTCTTTAATAAAGGAAAGAAGAGCTAAGAAGAAAATGTCCATAGACTTTCAGCATTCAGAGGGTCTGAGGGATGGGGAAAGTGATAACTGGCAAAAAAAAAAAAGAAGAAGAAGAAGTGTGATCCAAGTGAGGTTTTGTGGAAAATGCAGCACCTCCTCACAGTGTGAAGCACCGTGTTCTGCCTCCCGCTGGTGCCTGGCAGCCCGTCAAGGTGAGCATTGAATGCGTAAGAGCATTTAAGAGCCGAGTGAATAGAGATCTGACTGCTGTGTTTGCCCAAACAGGTAGGCCATATGTGGCGCTGAAAGAGGCCAATTAAGGCTTATTTTCAGGCTTCTTTACTTGAGAAAGTTGACTCTCCTTCACTTGTCTGTCTCCCGCTGTTAGGAGACACAGCATCTCCACTCCTCCAGCGGTGTTGTCTCCTCTCTGTGGGTGCAGCACATGAACATCTCTGACTTCTTTTTCAGGCTTTAATTACCTTTTATGCCATCTCGGGAAAAATAATCACCTCATGCTTTCTCTTTCCATTCGTAAGTCACCCACATGCAGCATCATTTTGTTTGCATGCTCGTGGTGTGAGTGGGTATGCACAGTGGGTGCAGGTGGGGGCACAGGATACTGAAAGGTCACTGCCTTGATGAAAGTGCTTCCCTTTGGCAGAATGTGACTGTTTGATGTCACCCAGGGAGTGTCAACTGACGCATTTGCATGTGCAAACATGTGAATGCGTTTCCGTGGGTGCCTGTTTGTTTGCTGTGTTATTGGAATAGATGTTCAAAAGCCATGCTGGCGACAGATAACCTTTCCCAGTTTGTATGTGACTAAGTTTGTTGACAACTTGATGTGTGCCTTTCGTGACTGTCCAACCAGACTGTCCATAGCCATGCTCGCGGCTCTGACAGTAGAGACTGTAGTGCTCTTTGGAAAGAGAGCCAAAGATGGATAAAAGTTCAGGTCTAAAGTTTTTATGACTGATTCTTTGCAATTGTGGTTAATGTCAACATTTTAAGGGATTTGGCAGCTATCTGTAAAAAGGATTTATGAAGATTGGAACATGGAAGAATCATAGGTGAAAATTTAGGTCAACAAAGTCAACAGTGTCAGTGTTTTTACCAATTTTCATGGCAATTGATCAAATATTTGTGGACACATTTTTAGTCAAAACCAAACAATATAGGCATCAGTCGGCCCAGACACACCAAACAGAGATCTACCAGTGACAAAGGCCGACTGTTGGTTTGCCAAAAACACACTGCAAAGACTACAGCCAAAGACCATCACCAGTTGGCGATACTCTGTGTCCGTCATTCAAAAAAAAGCGAACTGGAGGAACAAGGACTTTGGATTTACAAACTGTTGTCATGATAATGGAGCATTTGCCCAACATTTCCACACCACAAACTATTGACTATTGCGCCTTGATTTCTAAAGATCAAGAGCATGAACTGTCATTTATAATGTAGGTGGCCTGAGGGTCGCTGATCCTACGTAACCCTTTTTTTCCTTTCTTTTTTTCTGTTTGACTGCTCCTTTTCATGGATCGATTCCCTGAACTGTACAGCTAATCAGAGCTTCTTCTTTCCTCAAACTATTGTAGGGATTGCAGTGTAACTTGGTAAGACCACGTATTGTTCCCAGATGATGAATCCAACTGATCCCTCTGACATTTCATCCACTGCCTGTAACAAGTCAAAATTTCTGTCCAGTTCTTTGTCATGGCTGTTCCTGCTCCTGTCTGCATACTGACAAGCTAACATGATGAATGCCAGCGTGAAAGGCGAGAAATAGTCTTTTTTTTTTTTTTTCTTTTTTCAGCCCATCCACAATCTGATTCAGTCTCTGCAGGTGGTGGATGAGATTTCTCCCTAGTCTTCTGTCACATTTTCATTTTCTTTTCATTTTCCCCACATTTGAGTTTATGTTCACAACATCTTTTTTCACTTTTCACTGCGTTCTTGTCACACTTCTTTTTCCAGCTGCTGGCTGCTAATTTCAATTATATTTTTTCAATTTTGTTTACTTGATTCTGCCCATGTAGTTTATGTTTCCTCACGATTTACCGTGTCTGACGAGATGTGCATACAGTAGGATGTGTTAGTCGTGTACATATTAACTTGATCTACAGGCTTTTCTTTAATCAACATCTCTGTAAGTTTATTCTCATGCTTCAATCTTTATTTCCCTTGATAGCAGTCAGGGCTAATGCATATGTAGCTTCTCAGAAGACATAAAACAATTATGCTAATTTGATTTCAGTAAGATCTAAACAGGCATATAGACTCTGGAGAATAACTACACACATGTCTGGACTTAAAGTCTGTAATTGAGGACCTACTTACCATGAATTAGTCGTATAGAAAAAAGTAAAAGGTGACAGATCAGTACCAACCAGTGCAGCAGTCAACAACATTATTTGAGCCTGATGACCAACATTTCTTCATGTGCAAATTACACAAGTGACACCGTCTTTTTCTCAATTAAATCTTTTTTTTTTTTTTTTAAGTCTTGGAAACAGTCTGAAATGACAGAAAATAATTGCTGACATTAAAAATCGCCAGCTTTTGTTGCACAAGCAAACAGCTCAGACCTTTACAGCGGCGCACTCAGGTCCCTAACTGTGTGGGGAAAGTGACTGCAGACTGCTTCTTTGAGAGCTGTTTCAAGTTTTGACAGGGTGTATGACTCAGATCAGAACAGAGAAGATTATTGCATCAAATGGTTATACAACTTCTGTAAATGGGATGTTTGAAAGGAAAAAGGGCACAAGCAGCAGACTGTGAGTGAGTGTCTCATTTTGTTGGCTGCTGCCACATTTTTGTGAACCCCGGCTGGCGGCTGCAGCTATTACTAAGAGCCCCTGTGACACATCTGACTGATCATTATGAAGCGCAGCTATACTCCTCAGCATGACGACTCTCCCCATCTCTGTCACATGATGATTAATAATGCAGTAATAAAGGGAGCCATGATCTCTCATTACTGCATGTATGCATGCATATGCATGCAAACAGAGCTTTGGAGATTTTAATAGCAAATTAATCTGTGGATAATTGCACGAGCTGTCAGGGTCATTAGTAGTCCTCTAGCCTGTCTCATTAAGGGCTTGCAAAATTCATGCCTGTATTATGATAATCTCTCTCTTTCTTTTTCAAACCTCTCTTTTTCGCAGCACGGGTTGGCTTCAGTTTAGTGGGTATTTAATTAGATGGATTTTTGCTCCGTCCACAAATCCGTAGATGGTTAAAGCCACTTACATGAAGTATAAGAAAAAGAACTGCACACAAGCCACTCGTCGAAGAACTTGTCAGTTCTGAGTAATGTTTGAAATGATTTCTCTTGTAATTTTGCTAATTAATTCTTTCAGCAATTTCCCGAGCAGAAATGCTCATAAGGGCACAGTTGGTGGTTTGATCTTAAGTTGATACTGTCCACATGTCTCGGGGCGTTTGCACAAAAGCGCCAAATGAATGCAATGACAGCTTTTTTAGGATGTGAGGATTTGCGGCTTTTCTCTGTTGAATATCATTTAAAGGACATCTCTTTGAGCTTGCAGGGCATTTTACATACATTTTGTTACTGTTATGTACTAAATTATTCATTGATCAATCAAAACAAACATCAACAGACCAATAAATGATGAACGTAATCATTATTTGTAGCCCTATTCTCTTGTACGCGGTACAGCGCGGTGGCTTAAGGAGCAGGCAGTTAAATCTGCTGAAAGTGCTCACAGTTGAACTTGTCCTGCATCCACAGACGCAGCATGATCACAGCATTTATTTTTAACAGTAATGACCTACACTGTCGCAGTGATAAGCACGAGCACAAATTAATGTATCTCCAGAGTGACTACCTTTCCCTATCTGCTGCTTCACTGCAGCCATCTTCCCAGTATGATGGAGGGCACAGCACTAATCAGCTGCTGCTCCTGCTGCTCTGGTTTGGCAAACTTTCAGCCCTTAATGATCTGAAAGCGCTCCGGCGTCAATCAGTCATACTTTCACTCACCTTACCTTACCTCTTTTCATTTACTGCGTGATTTTTCGTCACGACACAAACTTGAGTGTTGATGCAAAATGATGGATGTAGGTTGTACTGTGACATCACCCAATGCAGATCCAAAGCTTTGGTTGACCCATGATTATCTGCTTCACAATGTAATGCTGCTACAGCCCATGTCTACAAACCAGCAACTCTGAATAAGGCGTGAGGTTTTATCTAGCGCAGGTCCTGAAAATGATCACAATGTGAGGTTAGGTTAAGTGTAAGCCCAAATTTATCTTATGGTTTGACGTCAGTTTGGAACCTCCAAAAAATAGAAGCTTTTATTTTGTTTTTTTTTTCTTTAAAGATACACCAGGGAATCAGGCCTTGTTGAACCCTGAGTATAGATTAGACTACATAGCCAGTGTTGGCTTGGATATCAACACTTTGATGCTAAATATGTACATCTCTGCAGTCCACACTCACACACACACACACATACACACACACACACACACATACACACCTGCACGCTCACATCACAACTCCTATTACCCACCAGCTAGATAGCACCAGCCCTCAACAGCTCAGTGGGAAGTCTTTTGGCAACACATCTGATCTAAGTTCAGTCATCATTTTTCGACCCACTGAAACATGTTTTCTGGCTTTTAAAAGTTCTGCAGCTGACCAGTGGGTTAAACGATCTATCTGCAGTGTGTTATTTTCTCACAGCCCGTTTCTTTTGTGTTTGTGTCCCTTCTGGGGTTTCTGTAACGATCCAATACAAAGACGGGGCTGAGATAAATTCTTGGTGCAAAAACATGACTGTGGGTCAAATTACACTTCAGTTACAGTGCATTCGTTGGATTTATGTTCCTATTTATATTCTGACATCTGACATTTAATTTCTACACTTGTCTTTCTTAGATTAACGATGAATTTGCACTGAAATTTGCTTTGTAAAGCTGAAAAAATTGTTGTTTTTGTGTGACTCAGCCATGTTAAATTACATACAACTGGATAAGGTTTAACCTGATGGAAATTGCACAGGATTTCGATTACATTTCAGTTGGGCTCCTTTCATAACTCAATTTAAATGAACCTTAAATAAACACACACCTGCACAAACAACCCTATTTCAGTGGGGATTTGTTGTGGGAAGAGCTGTTTTCACCCCCTGTGTCGACTGCAACCATGGCAGAGCTGTAATACGCACTGTGTTGAGGTCGGCCTCCTGAGCCGTCCCTGTGCAACACTTGCTCTCAGCAGGCGGGGCGTGTTGAGATGAGACTTGGGGGGATCGGGGCGGATCTGAACGACGGCAGGGCATCAGTCACACAGTGGAATCAGCAGCACATTCCCTATCTAGCGCCTTGCAGCCTGTCAAGGTGTCTGTGCTCCTAATGCCTGACTGTAAATCCAGCTCTCATCGCACCCGAATGCAGCGGGAAACAACCCGCCCAGATTCATTTTCTCGCTGACAGAGCTGCTGTGTGGGAGGATTTTGCAGTTTGTTTTTTTGTTGTGAGGTAACAGCTGAGAAGAAAGCTCTCGCTGGCAAAGGTGGCAGATCAAGTGAGCGGTAGAGAATGGGAGGCTCAGCGTTTACAGTTTTAATATATTCCTCCTTGTGTGCATCTCACCAAGCCATCTGACCCCAGCATGCAGCAGTGTTTCTTGTTTATTATGGGGCAAACGTAGAGGATGGGTGAAGCTCTGCATGCGTGGGTGCTGCGCTGAAGGAGATGAGTTAAAATACGGTGATTTATGTTCACTCTAAGGTTTAGGCCTATTCCTAAGAGGCCGAAGAAGGAGGAAGAAGATCTTTTTCTTGTAAGAGCTCTCTGGTGATATAAAGTACCTTCTGCTCATGCCACTTCGACATTTTTTTCTTAGTCAGGAGTGAAACCTATGTGTTTTTTTCTTTGGGGCTCGTGAACCATCCATACTGTAGTATTCTGGCTCCTGACCATTGTAGAGAACTCGTAATAGCTTTTTTTCGCAGTCCTGCAGAGCGTACAAGCAGAGACCTCGTCAAATGATTTACACTTGGACGATTTCATTTGAGTGTTGTGCACTCAAAAATGGTCTGAAAATGACCTACATTTGCTCTGAGTCACTCTCATTACTATTTTGCCATCTTCTGTCACCACATGAGAGACCGGATAGTAGTAGTAGTACAAATAGTGATCCTTCTTGTCAGAGACTGGGATTTGAATCCTCTGTGTGATTAGTGTCAAGATTGAATTGCTTTTAAGACATGATACAAAAGTGAGTAAGGGCACATAATTATGTAACGGCAAGTTACATAACCCAACACATCATCTGTGTTTGGGACAATCTTACGAGGATCTGTTTCTTCCCCAGATGATTTTTAACATTACTTTAGAACATGTCAATAAGATGTCATTTCATGTATTCTTGTTCCTTTAAACAGGTAGTTTATAACACATTTATCTGGCTGTATAAATTATGCAATGTACTAATATCAAATATTTGAAAATGTTATAAAGACAGCAGTGAAGTTCCATCCAGCTCAGTGATTATAACCCTGTAAATGCAGAGTGCCCTTCACAGTTCTGAGAGTGACGACTTTAAAAGCGACACGCAAGGCCAGCGTACTGAGTGACACTCAGTATGAAGTGTTTAGTGAGGATGGCTCAGTTCAGACCACCACATACACTGTGATGGCGCCTGACAACAAACACACCACAAGTGCACCATTGAGCTTCCAGCATGTTGCACTTTAGGCTCTCAAAATGAGGCTCTTTTAATAGGCTCTGCTAAAGTGTCACTGGATTTGTTACAGTTAAAACAAAAAGGGACCTTAACGCAAGACAGACAGACTGGCAGATTGAAAAACTAAAAGCCAACATTGGGAAAATAAAGCTGAAATCCAAAGTCCAAAATCCATACAACAAAATCCCTAAAAAACCTGAAGAGTAGTACAAAAACTAAATAAGGGACAAACCAGGAAGAGGCTTGGGGTGCAGACTGCAAAAACCAAAACATAGTGACACGGGGAACAAAAAAGACAAAAAACTGCCAGAGAGAGAGAGACACACAGGCTTACATACACAGGAAAGGATTAACTAATGGATCACAGGTGAGCAGGAAAAAGGGCGGCAAAACACACAAGGACAGTGGAAGACAGCACACGGCACATGAGGGTATAATCTGCTAAATAAAACAGGAATTGACCAATCCAAAACCCAAACCCTGACCAGGGAATACGTAATGAAACTCAGTTGAATTAATGTGGCTTATGTGGGGGAAATAAGCATTCGTACTGATTTATTTGACCAAAATTAAACTTGGATCCTTTATTATTATGCGCTTCCCCTATCATTGTTAGTGATTGATTAATTTGGGGGAAATTAATTATGACCAATTGTTCATGCAGTGTGTGAACGGAGAGGTTTTGGGCAATAAGTGGTCGCGTTATTATGAGTTTTCTAATTCTTAAAGAGAAGTGCCATCCTCTGCTTTTAGTCAGTTTTCCAAAATTATGACTCAGATTCTTTTTGCAAAAAAATACTTCTTTTCATTCTTCTTTTTTTTCTTTTCACTAAAGTCATTAAAGACCAAATTGATGTAGAAAAGAACACATTTTACCTCTACCAGCCAGACCACGCTTTTTATATGACTAATTATGGCTGTGGCAATTATAAGACACGGGTCCTATTACAAAAAGGTTGTCCAATGTAAATTAATGGTTTTCCAATTAAACGTCAGCATGAACCCTTTTAGTGGCTGACTGGATGAACGTGTCATGAGGGCTCTGCTTCTGATTTTCAAATCTCCCATCAACTAGCCACCAGTTGTCTCTTCTTTATGGATGTAATGCATTATTTATCTTTTGCTCGTTGGCTTGTTCTTCTCGTGCTGTTCATCCTGGCTGTTTTACTGGTGCTGGCTCAGTTGTGAAGTCAGGGGGGAGGCAATTAGCAAAGACTAAAGGTGATATTATGCACGGCATGACGTGAAACACTGTGGTCATTATTCTTGGCTGAAGTGGTACATTGTCACCGGCCTCCCTGCCCCTTTAATATCTGTCATGTCTGTTTTGTTCTCTGATGAGCCTCCTGTCAGTCTGTTGATCTACAGTATATCCCATATCTGTCTGGGTATCTGTCTACCACCTCGCCTGCCTGTAGATCCTTAACAGACTGCAATTTCATCTGTGGTGAAAGGTGATATATCTTGTTCCCGTTAGTTATTATGGGACATACAGGCATAAGATTAAAACGTCTTCATCCCAGTAACAGTTTGATTTAGGGTGCAGTTCTCTCAGAGGTTGCTATGAAGAGTCTATGGAAAGTTTTTCTTTAGTTTGCAAGTAAGAAAATCAGCGTGTACAACTCTAACACTGACTGCAAGACCAAATTACAATGTACCATTTGTATGATGGTTGTGCTTGTCATTTTTATTTTAAAAGTATGTGTTGGCTTTTTTGAAGGGGTGTTATTGTAAGAAAGAAGGGGTGTAGCTGAACAGCACTTTTTTTTATTCATGCATCGGACATTTAATCTGATGTGAAGTGATTTGTTCCACAAGCTGTCTGTTAAAGGGCTGGAACTTATGAGATTGAATATGTGATTGAATGAGCCCTCTGTCTGTCTTAATCTTTTATCAACCATCAGATCGGCAGTAGGAAAGATGTATATGTTCCATCAAGAAACGCTTTCAGTTCTGCTATTTGCCGCTCTTTAAAAGAAATAAACTCTCCAGGTGTGATGTAATTGAGACTAGCTACATCTGTGTTAGCTTCTTGATGAGCCGCCATTGTTGTTTTGAAACAGTTGCATATCCTGCTGGTCGTAGACTCTAGCATAGCTTGAAGCCTGGCTAAATTAATTTTTAAGACCACGTGATCTCAGGATGTCGCATGTCAGTATCGAGAGATAGCTACTAAAGTAAGCATGCTAACCATGTCCGGTTAGACTGGTGGTATGTTGCCCCCTATTTGTTTTGATTTTGTATTAGACAGGTGTCCACTTCTTATGTATTTCACCTTTAAGCTTTTTGATGATTGCTCCATTTACTTGAAATATAGTGGGAATGCAGTGTGAACATTAGAATGGACTTCATGGGAAGATATTTGTGCTCAAAGAAAAGGAGCAAAGAATGTCAAGCTTCCCAGAGTATGATAAATACCCCAATAGCTAAAACTAATTTTCTAATAATAAGGAAGGCCAGTGAAATCTCCCTTGGCAGTCATTTTGGCACACAGTTAACAGCAGTCATTACTGTCTCTGGATGCATCTGTCTGCATTTCTCTGCCTTGTTTCCCTCTGTCACCGCCCCCCTCCATTTGTCTCGCTGGGCGACAGTGGAAATGAACAAAAAAAAATCCCTTTGATAGGAGCTGTCTGGAGTTTCAGTGTCCTCTGGCGAAATTCATTACCTTGAGAAAAAAAGCTCTGTGCCAGTCTTCACAAACTGTCCTTAGCTGGTGGATTTCTGTGCCGACGCTTTGCTGCTTATCCGCTATTAACAGAAAGTGTCAATCTTGCATGCAACAGATTTTCCGCAAACCAATTTGAGCACGGACAGGCAATATAAGGCGATATGCATCTAACCTGGCAAAACATTTCCATTTTCATGCATTTCTGAGTGTATCCAAAGGCTCTGCAGCCAAGCATAATTAACCCAGACTCTTCAACTCAATTACAGAACGCATCCTACCTGCCTCAGAGATAAGAGATGAATGCTCTTAGAGTGAAACATCAGAAGAAATCGGGTGTGATATTGACTAATTTGTGTTACTGTAATCATTTTCTGACAACACCCTGCGCTTGTTATGCAAATGTGCCTGGTTCACATCCTTGCAGCGATGACAGTGGACATAAATACTTAATTTGACTCAGTGTTACTGTCCTTATTCTCATCCTTTGTAGTTCTGAATGCACGCATCGCATACGCCAACACACGCTGAGCTTTCTGTTTGATTACATGGAGAATAATTGGTTGCCTTCGTGCCTGCTTGTTTTATAACTGTGAAGCAACAGTGCTCAGACGGAGGCTGATTCCAGACGAAATGGTGCGCTTTATCTGTTAGTAAAAGGTTGAGTGGTGCCGCTCTTTTATGGCCTGAAATATGTGCCCTTGTCGCACACACTTCAGTTATTGGCTTGCTGCAACTGGTGTAGGTTGAGCTGGAATACGGTTGCTGATAAAGTGGCACAAGAGAGGCAAAGCCAACACGCTGACATCCACGTTTATGTTCTGCTTTTAACTCGCTGCACTAAACAAGAATTTAGCGGCGGTGGAGACAAGTAAGACGTTATTAAAATGAGCTTAGAGCTGTGACAACCTCCCACAGCCACAGACTCTACATTTCATCATCATATAGACCCAAAGAAGATGTAAGAGAGCACAAGTTATTTGCTCGGTGTTGGAGAACAAACTGACGCTAAACAGAGTGTCAGCATGTGAATGCAATTTGTACAAGATTGTCACTGAGGACTGTGTTTGATGCCCGTCAGTCTCCCTTCAAATGGCAGAATGACGCTGGATAAAAATAAAAACGTGGCACAGAAAAACATGCGGTCGCTCTGTGTTCCACAACGTTGCCATGAACTCATTTTACAGCAGGAAGTCTGCTCGCGTCTGACATTTGCATTTTTTTTTGGCTACAAAAACAAAGAATGTCTGACAAAGGAACAGAGGGAGGCTTCCAAAGCTGTGAACAAACCCCTCCCCTCCCTTAAACCTCCTAGAATATCAACAACAATTTATTTAAAGAGTCTAAGATAATATCTGACATTGTTTCTCTCCTCTGGGGCCTGTTTTCATGAATCAAGACACTGAACTCAAAATGCAGTCAAGTGTGCAGTGTTCATAGCGACTGACGGCGAGTTCTCATTGGCTGCAGGCGCGCACCATCTTCAGGGCGTACAGTGTGACATAAGAGGGAATGCGTTACCAGACATTATCAGTAGATGTCTTAATGAGAGCTGGCAAGTCTAAAAATCACATTTGATCCTCTTAACCTCTCTGAAAGCATGCAAATGTGTTGACACTTTAGTTATTATGTTGTTTGGTATGAACGTGTTACGTGGACACAGATTAAGAGCAGTTTTCTTGGTCAGGTAAGCAGCGAAAGAAAGAAAACACCAAATTGGGGGGCAGCAGGCAAGGAAGAAAAGAAAAAAAAAAAAAAAAAAAGAAACAAGCAGGATTCATTAGCATGCAGGCGGACGGAGCTAGAGCCGGACACAAAGGCTGCAGACAGTCTGGTGAGTGTGAGCGAGTGGCGGACAGGTAATTATAGGTGACTGGGAAGAGGCATCAGAGGTGATGATGAGTGATGAATGGTGGGTGTCAGGTTGTCTTTTCTTTAAAAACATACACTAAAAATCATTTCATTTTCAAGAAAGAAAACTACTATTCCTAAAATTGATAATAATTGAATTGATTTTTACAGCGTCCAACTCTATTTTACTAGGATTACTAGGAATTAACTCCCGTTAATTGGCTGACCTCCCCACAAAGACTCACTCCGCCTGCAATGCTCAGATTATGACAAATAATAAAGAGAATTTTGTTTTTCACAGAGGCCAGCAAAAACAGTGATTCATATTATATATTTTTAAAATGGCCTTTTTTATTTAACCTTTTTTGCTAGAAACATCTGGCAGGCCAAATCAAACCTTCTAGTACCCCACTTTGGGCAGCCCTGGTTTCGGCGAATTGATAAGAGGAGATTTGGACCCCATATGTTCCGTCTCTCCCGAGCATATTGTTGGATAATTTGGACATATGTGTCTGTCAACCATTTAATCAACAGAACAAAATTAGTTGTCTAAATGCATTCTCCAATTCCCTGTTTATAAAATAAAAAAGGTGCAGTGCTGGTCATACATCCATTTCATCAAATCGTAATGTGCACATATTAATCACTTTTTTTTTCTTCTTGTCCTTATGTGAGCAGATTGTAACATGATGTGAAAAATGAGACCTCTCCCGTCTCTCCTGGTTGACCGTACAAGCCTGGTAATGATTTGTTGAAGGTGTTTAATGCTGCTGGACTGTTGATTTCGGTGTGAAGGACTTGGGTCAGATTGTCCGTGGCAGTCCGAAGGATTTGACTTCATGCACGTTCCGCAGCGCCTCGCCTCTGTACCTCTCTACACTCGGCCAAGAGTACAACAGGAGCTAACGAGGTTAGAAATGGAGTCTGCTAATAAACAGACTCCCAACTCAACACAGAAGTTCCACAGAGCTCCTTTCAAAAGTGATACATCGACATTTTCATTTAAATTATGCCGTTCTCAATGTTAAAGGGTAAGTTCACCCAAAAGTGAATATTCAGTTCAATCCAAGTATCTGGAATCCCACAAGATCCCAAAACTGATGGGAATATTCTTCACTGCAGCTGCTAAGATAAAAGCAATAGCACGCACCCCATCTGTGGTGGGTGTGCAAGCCCGATTGTGTCTTTTCACATCTGCTTGGGATCTGGGGGCTTTCAGAGACGAGCTGTTTGGAGCCATTTTATGTCTTTATTTTTGGTTTCAAAACGAATCTTCATTTACTTCAGTTTAGGAGCATTCTGTAATGCTGTTTTGCTGTGAAGCTCCAGAATTGTCTTGTGGACTACTCATCACGAGGGTGAGTAAGGACTCATTTGTGACGCTCAATTGTGGGGCAGCAGTTCAATCAGAAAGTCGGGAGCCAATAAGTTTTGCATTTACATATAGTTTGTGAACATTTTCAGACATGTAGATGATCTTATCCAAGTGAGGAACAGTGACTGTAATGGCTGACAAAGGTTAATCACCCACACCATGAAACTGTCATGAGAAAATATGGGCTGTAGAGCTAGTGCCTTATTGGCCAATCAATATCCCTGAATGCAGACGTAATATGCAGTAATAATTGAATAATAACGCACAAACGCACACACACACACACACACACACACACACACACACACACACACACACACACACACACACACACACACACACACACACACACACACAGTGCTCATTTGGCATGCTGTGAAGACCAATTACTCATTGTGTTTCCTGTTAATTGTTTTATAATGACAATAATCTTCCTAATAGCCCTCCAATAGTTTTGATCATCCACAAAGTGCTTCGTGTCTGATCTTTTGAGCCCTCTCCCTCTCCTCCACCTCAGCCCAGTGCAAACAGGAGGGCGATGAGGTTAATGGAAACTTGATGGGTTTTTCACACTATACAAAGCAGATATCCCCCTGGAAGCGCGATCCAAAACCTGCTGAGAGGCTGTTCTTCATGCCCACACAACCATCCGCTTCTCTATTTTGTGGTCGTAAGTGTGCTGTAGAAGCAGGCCCAACAGCGTAATTCATGGAGACGAGGAAGAGAGGTTGAACTTTTGAAGTACATGCCGGTATTTTTGGCCCCCGACAGGCTGACAGACCTCTCAGCTCGAACGCTAAACCACAAAGAAGCACAGCAGGCATTCTTAGGTTTGAGCAGATTTAAAAGAAATGACAGTAGAGGCAGAAGAACTAAGTGGAGGAGCACTTGTAGAAATGTCAGCACTGCTGGATGCATCTATCTGTGTGTCCACCACGGGACTGAAGGTGCGTCAGGGTCCTCACACATTATAAAATCCCTCCGCCCTCTGCTGGTTTTCTCCCGGCTCTGCTGGCCTGTCAGCTTGAATGAGTGTGATGTTAATTTGATCCAGCAGGGCTACAGAGACACGGGGTCCTCTGAGGACGACGGGATTGGTCGGGGGCTCCGCTGAAACATTCCAAGAAGGCAGACGTAGATGTCTTATTGGTGGAAAAAAACACTTCAGATGCGAGGTGGTCGTGATTTTTCAGAGGCAGGATTACTGGTGACACTGAGAATGACAGAACCTGTCCTGGATGGAAAAAGAACTGTGATCTAATCCACAAGAAGCACTGAGATTTTCTTTGGGCATGTTCTGATACAAGCCTGGATCTTTGCTGTTTTCTCTACCTGGGTGTTAAACAATTTGTGTCAACAAAATCCCTTAGAACTTGTTTTTGATACCCAGTACTTGAATTTAATTAACTCAGGAGCTGGAATAAGATGCACATCACGCATGAATCATCAGTAAGAATGACTCATTTGAGTAATTAGCATCGCTTATATGCCATTTAGTTCAATTATAATGTGGAATATGGGTACTCAATGAGCTCAGTCGCTAAGGCTTCCATCACGTGTACAGAGGCTGTGTCCTCACTGCAGCAGATGAGTTTCTCTAAGCACTTCTGTGAAATGACAGTAAATATATGAAAAGGCCAAAAGGAGAATTTTAATATGAAATGCCAACAGTAATTCTTGTGCACAAATTATAAAAACTCTCTCTGTACTGGTGCCAAACATTTATTGAGGATTTTGAGTGAAAAATCTTCACTCAGACGGCCCAACCAGGAGGTTAAATATGCAAAGCTTTGTACCAAGTCAATCAATTTCAGTGAGTAACAGAAATTCAAATCATTTTCTTGCATGGGCTAATTAAGTTTGTGTGCATCATAGAAGTTAAACTTTGATGAACACTGACAGTCTAACTTGCCCCATTGACCGATAGCATATTATCTTGACTGTGTTTGAGGGAACAGAGAGTTGAGTGTAGCTTAGTAGCTATGCTGCACTATTTAGTTGTATCCATGGGTGATGCTACTGGTGCTTGTAGGAACTAGCATAAGTAACGATCATCATAACTTAGATACAAAAAGCACTTTCACAGCTTTAGAAGCATTAGCTAAGCAATACTAATAGTGTTAGTAGAATTCAGTCGAATCTTAAACACTAACTTGTTTTTTTATCTTTCTGCTTTCATTGTCTTATAAAGGCCTGTTAAATATGAAGTGGACACAAATGGGTTAAAATGGGTCTTTTGGTTTGGAGGGAAGATCAGGGCCCCGAACCTATTTAAAAATGTTGAAAAATTGGAACTGCTTGATATTTTTAATTTTCTTTGTAATGTTAGTAATTAAGCCATGTCCTGCTCTCTGCATGTGTGTCTCCCACAGTTTTCTGAGAAGTGTTCACATGTTCAGGCCTGTCTCTTCTTTTAATTGAGCCTCTGTAAAGCCTGCTAGTTCCCATTATAAAAATGATCAGTGTCGTAACAGTAATTAACCTCGATCCTTGTCACAAACTATGCCGTGTTTGGGCCTGAGGGAAGGGAAAAGTCCTATACAAGTCCTTGAATGTGAAGGTTAAGAATGTTTGGGACCCCAGAACATAATCTGTATATACAGAACTAGATACCGGCCTAAATCAAGCACAGATGATGCCAGACCTCAACAAGCAAATTAGAGAATTGCCAGGGTGGATTTATGGATTAATCCATATTAATCGTTCGGGTTTTTAACGAACAGAGAACAGCTTGGTGTGGAAGAGGAAGCTCAAACAATAAAGGAATCATTAGTGGAGTATAACGACGAGATGCTGAAGAATGATGACATGATTTGTTTTTATCTGTGAAGAAATAATTCAAGTGTTACACGGCACCTGTTTCCCATTTGTAATCAAGCTGCTCTGTGTTTTCGTATTTGTCCTTCTGTAAAAAAAAAAAAAAAAAAAAAAAAAAAGGTTGTCATCCATTATCCATGTTGTAGCGCTTCTCATGTTTGATTATTGTGATTAACACTAATAAGATCAACACATAACAGACTCCCCCCTTTACATGAATACAATACACATGAGCTCTGATTCGTTGTCCTTTGAGTCAAACTGAATAGAGTATTTTCCAGATGGAATATTCAAATATAGATATCATAGACCTGCCCTGTGGGAGGACAAAACTGCTTATTATTCCTGTGCATCTGTACAAGAGCCGTTAGCATTTCAGCAGACGTTTTACTATTCCACTCCTGCTCTGATACCTGCCTCAATTTTAGAAACAACATCAGATAGAAGGGATTAGACAGTTGTTTATGGGTAGAACAGCAGATGAGCCAAGCTGCAAAGTAATCACAACTGTGACACAACACAGAATGATCAGAATATTGATCCAGCAACACGATGATACAACAGCTGCTTTAACATAAACACAGATGCGTTCCAATACAGCAATCCCTTATTTTGTCTTCCGTCATGTATTTCTTTCTCTGAGATTGTTTTTGAAATGATAATCAGCTGTTGGGAGGCAGTGGGAGGAAGAATAAGTTTCAGCCTTTTGTTATAATCTCGAACAACGCAGGCCAGGGAAGAAACATGCAGGTTTGTTTGGCTCAGAGGGGCTGTTTTACTTCTGAATACAGAGTAGGAAGAAAGAGTCTTTCTCTGTTCACTTCAAGCCTGCTTTTTATGCATTGATACAGTCATTGTGTCATTGTTCATTATCGTCATCATCAGTCAGAATGTCTGAGCAAACCTGCAAACCTACAAAGTAAAAGGATGGCTGTGAAATAAACATGTTTGTGAGTCCAAGCCACAGACCTTTGCCAGGATAGAAAGAGTATAAATCATACGGCCTCGAGTCTTAAACACGACTAAAATGAAGTTTATGTAATAAGCAAACAGTGATAGATATAGCCAGCTACAGCTTTGCACTTTGTATTCAGCCAAGAACATTTGGACATTTTAGTTTAAAAATCATTTAGTTCATTTAATTCAGGCTCAAATGAAACACACTAAAGTGTTTTTGAAGAACAGTATTTCAGGACCATGGACAGAGTCAGAGTATGTCGTGCGTTTCAGGTGCATTCTATGCCCATTTTGTATTTATGATGCCCTCTGAGTTTACTGCACATTCTCAGCCGCATACTCAGCGTGTGCCTAGATGTTGGTGTTGATATGTTTTCATTTCCTGCAAAAGTCAAATTTCAAATCGAGCTGATGAGGAGAGAGAGCAAAAACAGTGTGAAAAACATCTCTCCACATGGGAGAAAAACTCAGTGGTGAGCCACTTTAAAATTTGGTCGTTGCTTTTCAGATTAGAGCAGTTTGCCAAAAAGCAATAGGCAGTTGCACTTGTAATCACAACTGGGGTACAAATGAAAAAGTACTCACATATGTGGTCCAATCTTCATTAAAATTATTAAACATTGCAGTTGTGCAGTTAAAATCTGTGCTAATCTTACGTTAAAATCACTCCACTTCCTGTACAGAAATAAATCCAGTCTGAATGGGGATAAAGATTAGGATTCCATTTCATTATTGATATGTCTGAAACATGACCCTTTAGGCTTGACCAGAGCAGTTTGTTTTGTGGTTGTGCTCTCAGAGCTTTGCAGATCGTTTGAATCACAACCCTCAAAAAATGTATATCAAATGTATGCCCTTGAACAGCTGTACAAAGTTGTGAGCTCCTGTGTCTGAAGGTGAGTTAACAGTCCCCCCACCAGCTCCTTCATATGTAACAGAGTGGCCTTGGACAAGCAGACCAGCTCCTCTGTATTTGAACTTGTTCTTCTTTTTGATTCAAAACCAGTAAACTTCTTTGAGAAGACACATCCAAGCACAACACGAGTGTGACATAAGAAACGGTCTTTTGCTGTTTAAATCTCTGACAGATATTGAACTCCTCCTCCACGTATGTGCTAATAAAGAAGCTGCCGCCTGTATCGTCTTCCTCAGCGGTGTTGCAGTACTTGCTCTGTAAGATCAGGATGAAGCATTTGCATAAGATTTATAAGTCTGCTTTAGGTACGCACAGTACACCACATTCTCCATGCTGTGGATTAGCTTTCTTACAATAGAGAAGTACAGCAGATTGTCTTTTTAAAGGAAGTGTTTTTTTTTTGCTTTTTTTCCCTTTACAGCTGTTTCTGCCTTACCTTTATTTCCCAGCTTCCTCCAACTCTTCACAGTGCAAGAAAGCCTTTTATTTCAGAGCCTCGGTGTAATGTAAAATGTATGAATGGCTTCTATTATGGTCATAACACCGGAGAGGATTCGTTGTTTTTGTGCAACAACAGTAATAATGCTTGTCTTTCACTTCTGTGCCCTGTATTTGCAGTGAGAGCTTTTTGTGTGGGAAGGTTTCATCACAGTAACGTGCACTTGTGGCTCCTGAAGGAGGCTCAAACATTGTTCTCTCACTATTTAGTTAGAATAAGAATGACAGCAGCCATTGATTACTGATTTGACATTGGAAGCAGTATAAAATGCATTGATCAGCCACGCCATTAAAGCCACCGACAGGCGTAGTGAATAACATCGATCATCTTGTTACAGTACAGTGTTCTGTGGGAAACCTTGAGGCCTTGCCACTTCACATGCACAACCCTTCCAAACACTGACCGCCAAACACAACCTCCCATGCCCTGAAACACTGCAAAAAAAAAAAGAAAAAAAAGAAAATCATGTTCAGGCCAGATTGGCTCAGTCTTACTGATCCCGAAATGTGATCCAATACGTGACTGAAAACCTTAATACCATCCGAACCAAGAGTCTTGTGATCCGTCATACCCCTAGAGTTGACACACAGTCAATCAAAAACTCTTTTGGCGTCCGGACGTGCAGGGACTCGACTTTGCAAGGCTGGTAATTGAGGCTTACAGTGACTGGCCTCTCGAGTCTTTTTTTAAAAATTATTTTTATTTATTTATTTATTTACTTGCACAGTAAAACAAAGCCGCAGAAATGCAGCAACAAAAGAAATAAAGCTGCTTGTGATTCAGAAAACCCTTAGAGGCTTATAGAAGGACTCTCACCTCAGTACACATTACAAGC
Organism: Acanthopagrus latus; assembly: GCF_904848185.1. Lineage (NCBI taxonomy): Eukaryota > Metazoa > Chordata > Actinopteri > Spariformes > Sparidae > Acanthopagrus > Acanthopagrus latus. The sequence continues at coordinate 16,425,429 of NC_051061.1, forward strand.
ATGTACAAAAGTCCTGTAATCCAAAGAAATAAGCACAAGGAAACATAAGATCAAGAGTCTGTGAGTCTGGATGTAAAAATTTGTTAGATAGTAATATTAGACTGGAGCTCAATGAAAAGTTGGACAGGTAAAGTGGACTATGCTGTGATACACTGTGGGCCCTTGCAAACAAGGTGTATATGTATATATATATATGTGTATATATATATATATATATATATATATATATATATATATATATATATATATATATATATATATATATATATATATACACACACACCCTCGGCGAGGGTCCAGCAGCCAATGACCACATCCTTGTTCCTCAGCAAAGATGAGTGCCTCTGTTTAATATCAGCACAGCAGGTCCTGGCACACTCGGGTACTGAAGAGAATTGGAGCCCATTGAGTCCATATTCCTCTTTTCCTCCACATGCCCTCATTCACTCTCTTCACCTTCATTTAAAGTTGTCATTCTCTTCTAATTCTAATCTGATTTGTTGGCTCTTCCACTGAATTTTCTACATTTTCTCCTTTATCCTCTGCGTAATTCCATCGTCTCTGTCTGTCATTTCGTTTTTTTTGACTCGTCTGTGTCTCTGTCTGTTCGGATTACTGTGTTTTCTAGGTTGTGTGCGTGGACTGGGCTCTATGGTTTTTTTTTTTTTAAAAATGAATCAATAAATGAGCAGGGATACTTTCAGGGGCCAAAGGAGGAAGAGTCCGACATTACAGGGAGTATACTTTCATTAGGGATGCACTGATATGGAAATTTTGGCTCTAAACCAATTTTTTAGATACAAATTTGCCCTCCTACTTGGCCCTCCTCCTCAAACATGTCATGCAGAGTGGACTGTGCTCTGTCCCTTCATGCCCTCCTGCTCTGTGGGGGATTGGCTCTCTCTCTCTCTCACATTATGTCTTGGATCCAGGGAGGTTGCGTTGTGGACAATGGGAGTGGACTCCATTAGAGCAAAGTGTCATCTTAACTCTGGTGGTCTGTGTCAGCCTCCACTTAAAAGACGTCTCAGGACTCTCACTGAGGGCCCAGGGATCATGTCAGCAATCGTAACTGGACCATATTTGCAAACTGCAGGTCGCTGATCTCTCTCAGAAACAGTGTGATACTCCAACGGACACAACGGAATAACAACAGTTGCCGACACTGGTGAATGTCATCTTATTTGCTGATTAATTAACAAGGTGAATATTGGCTAATACCGATGTTTGATCATCAGTTATCGAAGTCAGGGCTAATTTTGTGGGCGCATTTGTGAGTCTATAACCTCCATTTGAGTTATATTTCATTATGAACCAGATATATTTCCCAAATAGTCTAATTTTATATATTTTTTTATATTCCTTTTCAAGAATGCACTGCCATATCCCAGAGAAAGAGACAGTAAAATGTGATTTACTGCGACTGTCCTGTTTTAGTGGCAACATAAAGAGTTGCCCAAAGGTTCTCACTGTAAAAGTTGAGCTCTCTGTTCTCTACTCCATTGATCCCATGACTGATAGCCCATTCAACTTTTAACACTTTTGTCAGTAATTGCCTTTTCAGAGGATGTAATTGTACTAAGAGGGCCTCTCATTCCACTTCTGAGTATGAGATTCAAACATACCAGCCGGCCGAAGGGGTGATTCACCGAAAGCCTGCACGCACATTCTTGTGCAATATTCCCATATTCTTCACTCCTGCAATAAACCGAGATGGTTTCATTACTGTACGTTGTTAAGGGACACTGGTCACTGATGAGAGAGGGAGGGAGAGCTCAACAGAATCTGGAGCAGATGGACCTGTGTTGCTCTGGGCATCAGCTCTGTGTGAGTGTTTTCCTGCTCTTCTGTGTGTCTGAGCACATATGTTACAGCCTGCATGCGAGTGCTTGGGAATTTGCAGTGATGCATACATCATCCTCTGTAACTGCAACACCATGCAAAATTAGCAAGTTTCACATGCAATGCGTGCAAATATGTTCACTGCTGCAGTCTGAGAGCGAGTTAAATGGTTTAAATGGATGAAACATTCAGAGAATCTCTGTCGACCTTCTTTAGAGGAAATTTTCTCTTTCTTTGCCTCATTACTTAAACAGACAGGCGGCTAACACCAGGCTGTAAGTGCTGAGAGAGCATGCTGCTGTCTGACTTTGTATATCCCACCCAGAATGCTTCGTTTACTAATCTAGATGATTTATCATTACTGGAAAGTGCACACAGGGCTGTTTCATTAAGCTTGTTTCAAAACCAGGGTGACAATAAAACAATAGCAAATAATGCATTTCTGCAAATGCAATGTGAATGCAGTAATGCATTCTAAAGCAGCTTTTCTCTGTGATTTCTCTTTTTTCATAACCAAAATATATTCATATATGATGTGTGGGGGAAGTTAAATGCTGATGCAGAAATATTGTCTGTGCGTAATAAATTAATAATTCATCTGCTGTTTATTCTGCACCACACACTTGTTTATGGAATGACATTGGCATTTCTTTATGGAGATGCCTGACATTAATTTCCTTAAAAACCTAAATGACAGAATACAACAATATACAAACTATATACAGTATTGCACTAAAGACTCATTCTGTTGACTTGGGTCATGTTTCAGATGGATTTATGACTACATGTTCCAAAAAAATAATCAATAATGGACAGATCATTTTTGTAGTATGGGATCATTAAAGGGTGACTCCACCAACTGTACATGTTAAAGTGGGTTGTGAAAGGTCTTGGGTAACACAGCTGCATACGTGGAAAAGTAGAGCCTAGTCTTTCATGGCTCCAGAGGAAGCTGCACGAATCTGTACGATGTCTTCTGTGATGTCACTCAGTGGCTAAGTTGCACTGTGGGTAATGTAGGCATCCGGTGAACACACTTTAATTTGTGAAACCTTTAAATTAAACATGTCTGTAGTGCTGAAATGGTTTAGTCACTTAGTCTGACCCTAACCACTTTTGGATTTGGCTCTTCTCCTAACAAAATGAGATATTTATAGAGGTTACATTGAGCTCTGGGAAATTGTGATGGACAGTTTTGCCCCTTTCTAACATTTCATAAACTCAAAAAATTCAAGTAATTCAGATTATGAAAATAAATATAAGAAAAGTTTATTTTAATTGCAGTCCATTTTCTGCTTTAAACATACATAAAAGGAATAATTCCTCTTAACTAAGGACTAAAATTGGTTTATTTTTAGAAAACAAGATGTTTGTTTTTCAGGTATCAAACTCTTCAATAGTGCTGCACAGGTTTTGAGTGTCCCCAGATTCCTCATTGACAGTAACTGATGCATGATGGGACAGCGGGGAGGGATTGGGTTTTCCACTGATCCCTGCCAACATGTCAACAGATTGCAGGCAGATCCCGGCGAGTCGTCGCTCCGCCTGGGAGGAACACAGCGGGTGGGTGGAGTGAATGTAGCCCTGCCAGACTCTGCTGTCCTGCAGTGACGGCAGCTTTCCAAACTCCCTGAGTACCTGGGCAGGTTCCAGGCATCCTTGTAGTGATGACTGACTGACTGACCCGTGAGGAGAGAGCTGAAAGGGACTGGTCCATCAGCTGCTGCATTGTTCAGACAGGTGTTTCTCATCTGTATTATTATTATTATTATTATTTTTTTGGACAAACACAACAACACCTTCCAGGTCTGTGTAATTTGCAGGTGTTAGGGTTTCCAATTACACTCACACTGTCAGACAACAGTAAAATCTGTGTTGCAAGCCGATGAATAAAACACATTCGACCTGTTTGATTTACAGTGAAAAAAAAAAGATCATCCTCTTCCTCGTGGGAAAGAAAAGTCTATGCACAGAAAATAAGTTATTTTGGAATTGTAGGGCAACAAAACGCTCTTTATGCTTTTGAGATTAGAAATGTTGTTGACAGAGCTCCACTCAAACCATCTCTCTAAACCACATGCTGTTCATTTGTTCAGATTTGTCCTGTTTGTCCTGTACTTTATTTCAGCACGTCTGGATGAAGGATGTTGAAATGTCAAGCAGCTTTGGACGTTGATTGCTTGAGGTGGAAACAGACATCTTCCCCCCCTGACATTAGTGGTATTATTGTTACTGACAACAGGATCTCTTTCTGTTTTGGTGGCAGCTACCAACAACACAGACAGAAACATGTTTATTTGTTCATTTAGTCTGTAATGGAGATGGCAGTGCAGATAGAAATGGTGCCAGGCTGCCAGTCTGACTGCGCTGCCAGTCATCCCTAATTTTCCTGCCGGCGGCGGCAGACAAAATTGTGCAGTGCAAGCGATCTGAACACCGATGCTGTCATTATTCTATAGCCATTACATTGTGCAATCAACATTTACTTCATAATGACATATTAAAGCAAAAAAAACCTTGCCTCTTGCCAGTTTAAGCTAAGCGAGTCACATAAATCTGCGGTGCAAATTGGACCTAGCGGGTGTTGTGTATAGCCAGCATGGTGGCGGCTGAGGCCCAGTAGAGTGTGTGCAAATGGAGTTCAGATCAGGGTCAGCAGGGGCTGCAGTAATGTGGTCTGAAGTCACACGACCTGATCAGCCGCAAGTCGACAGCTGAAGAACATATCTTATGATTGTTTGGAGGGCAATCTTCGAGAAAGATATTTTCTTTTTGAACTCCGACTTATTTCGTTTGCAGGCAGCTTTTTCACTGCATGCCAATGCAGGAACTCATGTAACTGCCATGGAGGACAGTGAAATGAAAAATAAGGGTGCTGAATTGGCATTGAAAACCTTAAACAGCTTCATGTTATCCCATACATGTAATCAGTGCTTGAATTTACCTCATTTTTATTTATTCTACGTTTTATTTTTTCAAAGCTAGCAAAAAATTGACTCATCATGATGATTCGTCATTCACCTCTAGACTCTTTCTTTCCGCTTCGTCTTGTAAAAGTCAGTTAACGCAGACCATAATCTGGGCCACTGTTTAGTTTCCCCCTGTAAGATTTAGAAAAAGTGTATTCAAAACATATACACACTTTGCATATATTAAAAGATTTCGATAAAGATAATGGGCTTGCTTTTTGCATCTTTCTTTCAAAGTGACAGTATATTTAGAAAGTTACCCAAAGACGTACTTGATTAGAAGTAAAATTTTCATGCTGACATATGACTAAGTAGTTAAGTAAGGTTAAGTAAAAACTATTTATTCATATTTTAAAATGTATATTTATTGTGTGTGTGGGTTGTTGGTGTGGACTATTATCTGATTAGATATTCAGTATTTTTTCGGATCATTGGAATAATTGTTTTTTGTTTTAATCCGATGGGTGATGAAATAAATACATTTTAAAATGTGCTCATTTGACTCTGATGCAGCATGAGTGGAAGTACGAAGTAGGAGTAAATGGTAGTACAAATACCTCACAATGGTACCTAATAACAGATCTTGAGTAAATGTACTTAGTTAAGCTCCATCACTCATCTCAGATCAGTTCCATGTGTTCCAGCTCTTACCTGTAATTCAAATGGTGTGCTTTGATGTAATATAATTCCTGAATGCCCCTAAATCATTGTTTTTTATTATGAACAATCGATATATTGAAATTGTTAACCTGTCTCACCTCACACGTCAGACTTCTCAGATCAGTTGTTGAACTGGACGTCTTTGTTTTCCTCTCTGCACTCTCATCCTTTGCCCTCTGGCTGTTCCCACTACAAGTATGAATTGCAGAGCCTTGGAAATGTGTGATGGTCTGGCAGCCTTTCTTCAGGCTTTTTGTTGTGCGTCCTCAGCAGCGTATTAACCGACCGGTCGTTTCTGGGAGCACACAACACAGAATCTGAGCCACATCTATCTTTCTCTGTGTCTGACACCGTGCCCAGTCATTTCCAGAGCAGGGAGGCCAGATGGTCTTGGGCCAAGATGACCACGACCCTGAAAGATCTGTCTTCGTCATCTTTCTCCAATCTTTATATAGTAAAGAGAAAGTCTAGCAGCTGGAGGAGGCTGATGGAAAAACAAGAAGCATATTACTGTAGGTTTATTCCAGTGCAGGAAAGTAATAATGATCCCTTTACCCTCCATTTAACCGTGCAGTGATCCATGCTTGAAAACATCAGTATGGCACTACATTAACGTAAACATCTGAGAACATGCACATTTGAAACAATGTCTTTCACCTCATATTGTTTCAAAAAACAACTTTATTGCAATTTTGAAGATATTTGGTCAAAGCTGCTTGTGTAAATAGATCAAATGTAGGAAGTGTGGGTATTTTACTAACCTGACATGCCGGATGGATTGTTACACAGAACCATCTGGGAGGTCGCCCCTTACAAAATTTTTTTCAAAAATTGCTCGGCAGGTGAATGAAAAGTTCAACCAATTAGATCAACAGAAGGAGAGTGCTACCGTGAGCAGAGACCGTTTGTAAATCAAACTGAAGGAGTGAAAATGTCTCATCCACCAAGAAACACTTTCAGTGCTGTTCTGTTCTCTACTTTCAATGAAATATACTCTCCAGTTCTGGTATAATTAATGATATAGCAGCATCTATGCTAAACTCTTAGGGAGCATTTAGCTTGCTCAGCCTTGCTTCCACCTTTGCCCAGTGGCCAGGTGTAGAGGTAAAAAAAAAAAAAAACCCTGAGGCCCTATTCTCCCTACAGATCGCAATTATAGATGAGACGTCCGTAAAACTGTGGCCAGGACACCTCAGACTGCACGTAAGGTCAATGATGACTCTCTCTGTTTTTGAAATTATTATTCACAGAGGTTTTATATCTGTATATCTTACATTGAGGTAAATGTATGGTTATTTAAGGTTAAAGTCCATATACTGTAGAATTTTAAGATTAAACATTTAGTTTCCAGTTTTTTTTAATTGCTACTTGTATCCCCTTTATGTAGTTCTACACAGTATGGTCAAAAAGTCAAATTGTGATAATGTGGACAGCGGATTGCGATCATATTCATGATTACTGGACATTTTCAGTACAATTTACATTTACATTGAAACACTTTTAAAATCATGACGGGTTAACATTTGTTTTTCTACGAGGAAGACAACATCTTTTGGCCAGAGCCTCTCTGTGGCACTACAGTGCTCCATCGTAATGCTGTTTTGTCAGACATTTTAGCTCTATCATAAAAATGCAGCCTCTTGTAATTCGGACCCTGCACTTATTACAGTTTTGATTATAATACAATTAATAGGGCAGGCTTACAATTACCTAACCACAAATCCTCACAACGACACTTAAGTCAGTTGTAGAACCACAAAGCTGTTTCCTTTAATTTCAGGAAGTGTGGAGTCGAGATTACAGCAGAGGAGGAAAGCTTCACCTCATGCCGTCAGGTGTGTTGAATTGCTGTTCAGATAATGGAGGAATGTCGAAGGGGTGCTAACTGTATGTGCATTCCCTCCTTTGTTCAGACATACAGCCCTCGGTACAGCTTAGTAGCTCCCCAGCTAAACTCCTGACGTGAGATTCAGCCTTGCTGCTGCTTCTTTGACTCGACACAGTCTCTCATTCTCTTTCATCAGTCATTCTGAAAACCGCAGTGTTTTACAGAAGGGTTTTACTGGCCACGCTCTAAAATAAATGAGAATCTTCTGCAGCTCTTCCTATTAGTATGGTCACCAGAGTGCAGTGCAATTACTTGGGGCCAAGCTACTGACAAGTTTCTTCCAGCTTTCAACTTTTTAGCTGTAACTAAAGAACATCTGCACATTTCCTGGCCTGTCTGCCTTTGTTGGCTTGTGAGTTGGTGACACTGAGTTGCAAATGTCTTTGGCTTTTGGGAAATAGTGTTACGCGAACAGCTTTAGATGTCTCAGATGCTAGATTTATGTTGTTACAAATGTCAGTGTGATTTTAAAATCAGTCGTCTTACCTTCGAAACAGAACAATTTATGTCATGTTTTGAGTGTTGTTTAAGGCTGCAAATGATTAACTTAATTATCGATTAGTGTTTAGATTATTGTCTCGATTAACAAACATATATATATATAACAAATATATATATATATATATATATATATATATATATATATATATATATATATAACAAATATATATATATATATATATATATATAATATTTTACCCTCTTGAAAATGTCTTTCACAGTGCTGCAGAGCTCGAGGTTAAGTTGTCGTATTGTTTGTTTTATGTAACTAACAGACTAAAACCTGAGCATGTTCAGGTTGTGATCACACACAACAAAGAGGAGCGAGTGAACCCGCGTCCTTACATTCTTATAGAGTAAAGCTTAGCTTTTATTTTTTTGAAGTACCAAAACGTTATTTGTCAAGGGATGCACTAAAAACAATTTTCATCACCAGTTAATCTGTCAGTTATTCCACTATTTAAATGTTTGTTTGTTTTTCCCCAATGAAATGTCAGAACTACAATCTTAAAATCCCAGAAATATACAGTTTAACATTAGAAAATGTTTAGAGAGAAGCACTAAATCCTGCATTTGAGAAGCTGGAAACCTTGAATGATGACGTTTTTGCATCTGACTGATTGATTGTTTCAGCTCTTGTTTGGTTCACTATTATGGGCTTCAGTGTGAGTTTTCCTTTCTTTCTGTTGATCAGACATGGCGAATGTTTGTGAAATAAACTGACAAGGAAGTGTTAATTATAGTAATAAATCATGGGGAGTTTTGACTGAACTAAGAGCTCCACTATGTCATCTCTGTCAGAGCCCTGAAAAGCTGCAGCCGTCTAGCCCGGCTTTTGACTGTCTGACCCTTCTGCTTTATATCAATTTGCTGCTCAAGAAAACAGAATGTAATCAGAAGCATTAATACATGAGCCGATGCGCTGTAGGAGGCTAATGCTGTGTGCGTATTTTCTAATTTTCATCCTCTTCTGTAATATCGACTCTGTGACCTCCTGGATAGATCACATCTTTCAGACTGCCATGTTGCCTGGAGACAAAGAGTTAAGAAAGCATTAGTTGTGTATAAAGATGAAGTCAGTGCAATCTCGGCATGGCTGTTAAGAGCTTGTATACTGTATTATTATAATTAATGTTTGGGGACGCTTCACATTTCGCTGTCAGACAAAAGCAAACACCGGCTGCATGTGAATGACTTACTGCTGCCCCTCCTGTTTCCTTTTCTTTCCCTCTCAGCTTCTCCTGCAAGGCTGGGTGTTTTTATTACAGTGTGTGAGGATGATATGAAAGCAATCAATATGATTGTCTCTGTATTAAACAGAGGGGTGTATTCTGTTTCCACCTAGCTCGCCCGTGTTGAGACTGGAGTGCGCTGGGAGAAAAATTGGGAAATATCTTGGTTTGATTGAGTTTGCACAGCGCTGCTTTCCAACACCCACATCACCTCAAAAGCTAAACAAAAAACAAGATCTACAAACCAGATAGATGTGATTTATAGTTTTGGCTTCAGACCTAAACGAGCCTGTGCTGACACCACGGGTTTGTTGCTACAGGATGCAGAGGGTTATGTTAAGAAAGACTGTTGTTTATTTGACACCCCTGAACCCCAAATCAATGACGCTGAAGTGAAACTCAAAGGCAGAGTTTACACAAGTCTCCTTAAATAACAAGCACTGTGGAGCCAGTACCAATCATATTAAATGAATCAGGGAAGAAAGCAATTCAGCCCCTCGAAGCAGAAAACAATTACGGTCAAAAATCGTGCCATCTACTGTTCCCATCAGCAGAGGTCTACTCTTAGTGTGTTTTTGAAGATTACAGCCATCATTGCCTTCAGGTACGCTATATAATTTAGTGTAGATAAAGGTCTCTGTTTCTTAGCATGGGAAGGCCACAAAAGATATTTTGCTATATAAAGTACAACAATTTCTGCAGAAAATTGAGGGCAATCGATTTGTTTCACTCTGACGTGTATTGTTCTTACTATGCACAGGATGCTAACATATAGCGTGCTCGCATGTTGATGTTCAGCAAGTATGACGACATTTTCCATTTAATTTGATTCAACCTGTTATTTTCCAAGAATATTCTTGAGATGAAAAATCTCTCTCACAAGGGAGTTCTGGCTGAGACGGCGGCATTTAAAGGGAAAAATAATACATTTGAAACAAACAGAATATTTTTTTTCACTGCGTAGAAACAGGCAACAGACTTAAAACAAGCAGCAAAAGACATCAAGATAGTGGATTTGTATGTTAAGTAACAGAACGTGCATTCACTGGTGAAACATTCCTCATTCCTATTTTTTACCTTTTCTTATTTTATCTTCCATATTTATCAAATAAACTAGTTTAAGATGTCTCTGTAGTGCATACTAAGATGAAAGTGCTAAAACTTGTGGGGGTTTAAGTAGTGACACATTTTTTTAATTTGCAAACATGGCCAAGAAATTTAGGTGTCAGGAGGTAAAGCAGACAGGAAAGTAGTTCATGTATTATAACCTTATAGAGAAAAATGTACAAAGAAACCTTCTGATTAGTAAATAGAAAGTATGTTTAAAGCTGTTACCATGGTTAGTTGTTAGTTTTGCATGAAACTGTATTCAGCCATTCAGTGAGTGGATCTTCAGCTTGTACTGAAAGGCTGTATTGTGTTCACTGCCTGATAAGGTTTGATGAAGTTGCATTTGCACCACGTTAATCAGTGGATCAAATGATTGATCGCAGAACGTTTTGTTTTCTTCTGGGATTTTAATTTGCGTATGGTGGCAAAACGTGGCCAGCAGAAAAACTGGAACCTTCCCTGCACCGGCAGGTGGATAACCACCCACCACCGCCCAAACTCATTTAGAGCATACACACACCGCACAACACGTCATTATCACACATTACCTGCCTTTTTTGTCCCCCATCTGCTTAACCCAAGTCGTGCCACTGTTGCCATTTCTAGGGCTACGTCACTGTGGCTAATAAAACAAAGGGTTAAAATACTCATATACTGTAGGCCAAACAGAAAAAATGAACTTCAAGTTTAAAACTTGTGGAGTGCCCCTTTAAGTCAACCACTATGTGCGATGAGAGGAGTGTCCTAATAGTCCAGGACCTGTCTCCAATCTCCGCAATGATCCGAACTTTGATGACGAGAGCTTTTTGGTCACTGCACGAGAGCTGCAGTTGATGAAGTGCTGAGTGTCTGCAGTGTTCGGTTGATGAGCAGATTATTCTGGAGCTTACGCTGAGACACTTAATACAAGTTGCTAATTTAATAGAGGCAGCCTGGGCAAATTGGTAATTTAAAAGCAGTTTTAAGTTTAATTGAAATTGTGCCTTTAAGGCACCACTTTACAGTTACAGTTTCTATCAAACACTTTTTTCCCTCCTCATCCACAGGATGTTTGCTGGCCTCAGATGCTCCTTTGAGCCTGCGAACAGAGGCCGTGATGAGACATTAAAGTGCAGAAACTCAGCTTGCTGATGCACCACAACTGATTTGATTAGGCTATACTGCTTACTCCATCTGTCCCTCAGTGCTTTCCATCCAGGCCAACTCTGGACTTGATCAGATTTCTCTTGGTGTTTCAGTTACATGTTCAAAGGCACACAGAATCTGAGGCACTGAGTTAGCGTGTCAGTCCGAACAACCATCCACTCACTGACAGGCAGACGGATAACTGTCACTGGTTTCTGCAGGCTGACATGACCGACTTCTCAGGAGCCCTCTTCAATGCATTTATACTGTCAAGCAGCTCTCTCTCTCCTCTTTTGGTCTTCTGTAAAGTCTTTCAAAGTTGTTTTTTTCTGCCAGCCAAGTTCAGATCAGGAGCTCCTTGACTCGACAGCTATGAGGCGATGTCCTTGACTCTTCAAAGACATGATTTTTATTTCCCAGTCCATGCATTCATGACTGACAATGTAGTGAAATGATGACTGTAACCTGCATAGTTTCTGTGCACATCACCACTCTGATTATTACCTCAATTATTGTGAAGAAATAGGGTGTAGTCTGAAGTAGAAAAGAAGGGCAGTAGATGTAAGAGCTTCTAAGAACAAAGCAATAAAATTCAATGGCCCCATCAATTTAGGTTATAAAATGTCCATTTAGTCTAATTAAAAGTGAAGTTAACATTCATTGCCGAGGTGGCAGCCTGCAGTATAACCAGACTCTTTTTTGTGTGGCGTGTGTTGCAGTCAGTACATGAACAGTATCGTATGTGTGTGAGTGTTTAATGACAACAAGATTTGTGCCAAGCCACAGTGTCGTCTGCCCTCGTACCTGTTTTACAACCTGCTGTAAATTAACAGGTGTGCTGCCAAAAATTGCTTGCAAAGTCAAAAAAATAGAGAAACAATCTGAGTCAGCAGCTTTCTTAGGAGCCTCTCTGAATAATCCTCAAGGCCTTGATGTTAAAAAAGGTTTGTACATTTTGAATTGGAATACCCTTCAAAAATAAAATGTAGTGATTTAATTAACAAAATACGCTCCTCTAAATATTGACTGTATCCTAACTGCAGCAGAAACAAGCGTTTACAATCCTTCGTGCACATAAATTGCCCACCGTTATTATTATTGGGCTCCTTTATTACTTTTTGTATTTTACTTGTTTGCCTTTATTTCCTGTTGTATATTTGTTTTAATCTTGGTTCAACCTTGGACAGCACACTGGAAAATACCGATACTGCACTTTTGATAAATAATCGTGTTTGACATTTGCCAAAATGACAAGTCAGCGCAGGTAGTTAAGGATATGTCGTAGACAGCGACAATTCTCATAATTGAGCGTTTTTTTCTAGGGAGTCTGGTGACTTTACTCCACGGTCAAGGAGAAGTAGCCTGTGTTGGTTTCTGTTTACTGTATTTGTAAAATGTGTTAACCATCAAAATGCTATATGACTATGAAAATGTAACTGCTAAAACATGCACAGTCATGACTACACTTTGTTCTGCCTGTTACCTCACAGTTGAATTCAGCATTGGTACTTATAACACGCTGGTAGGACCCTGAAGTTACTCGTCTTTCGTTATGCAGTATAGTTTAATTAGTACTTTTGGCAGCAACTATTGTGTTCCCTTCAGGAATTTCTCCTGAGAATGTTTTCTGTTTATTGTCAGTGTAATAGCGTAAGTGTGATAACTCCCCTTTGCACTGGACTGATACACACACTTTTAAAAATGTTTTAATCTAGGCTGGTCACGTTAAATTTTGACTTTTCTAAATATGACTAAAATTAGACGAGAAAACAAGGACGTGCAAACAATGTGTTAGATTTGATATATTTTGAGGCATAGTCTACAGTGCCAGGAGAAATGGGAAGGCAGTTGGGATTATATTGGAAAGTAAACCTCAGATGCGATTATTCTATTCATAATCCTTTTCATACCTGGTGCAGAAACGCAGCTCCTCGCTGTGCACCTTTTTTTAGAATCAATGTTCTCTTCCCGCTGCGATGAGGACGCTATAACTTGTGAGTTTAATGTGATTTCACAGGTCGACTTCGCCGTGGACTGATAGAGGGACCTTGGATCAGAGTCAGCTTTTGCAAACACCATAATTCAGACGAGCAGCTCAAGGTGTTTTCCGTGCTCTGCGCGACTTTCTCTCCACGGCGTGTCAGAGAGAGGGAGTGCGGAGGGGAATGGCTGAGGCAGAAATCAACTATGTGACATCCCAGTGGCCTGAAAATCACATCCTTAATAGCCCCTGATAGAGATGATGAAGCAACATCTGCTAACAGCTGCAGCTATGTCTCAATAACACCAACAAATACAGTACAATGTCTGGTCAGCCGTTCCTTCTTTCCCCTCTCCTCTTATCTCTGCTCTCCCTTTACGCTCGTCTCTTCTCTGTCATGAAATCGACCTTCTTCTTCCGTCTGTACTTTCTGCATCACACTCTCCGCGTGTCATCTTTATTGCTTTTTGAGTGCCATGCATCATCAGCTCCACTTTTCCAGCGGCTGACTCCCGCTTCTTGTCTCGCCGGGAGCCGATTTGCATCAGGTTGAACTGGAATACTCGAGTATCAGGAGTCAGCAGGGCTCTAATAAATTGAGAGGCTCTCAGTCGTAATCCTGCTCTCGCCCCCCCTCCTGTGCTGACACTGTGGACCAGAGAGGATGCAGTAACAGATTAAAGAGGCTCACAACTTGCTACGCACTGCTGCAGTGTGTGTGTGTGTGTGTGTGTGTGTGTGTGTGTGTGTGTGTGTGTATCCAGAGGTGAGAGGATCCTCTTAACATCCTCCCACTTGCACACACTGATCTACTGCTCTGGGAAAGAGTCAGCAACATAATCAGGGTTCACTACAGTGCGGCCTCCAGGGGAAATCATTTCTACTTTTCGCTCAAAACAGAACTGTTCTTTCATTTTTTAAATATTTCTTTATTGCCTCTGTCATCACGTAAGAGCTGTAAAGACAGCAGACTGTCCCCTCAGGGCAGAAATGGCAGCGTTTATCATTTGTACAAACAGCTAAAGTCGACCTGCTTTATTTTCACAGTCATAACCAGAGATGGCCTTACCGAGTGAATGGAGATTGGCGTTGGTTCACAGTTGAACAGTAAATGTTGGTTTTCTTAAATATAAATGTGATCTGCGCCATAACCTCATATAAACACACCACGACAGCATCCTGTTCTGAATCTAAACCAAATACTCAGTGCTGTTTTAATGCAGTCTTTCCTGCATAGTCCATAGACTCAAAGGAGCCATAGATACTCATTTTCAGATTTATAACATTAATTTACATTACTACTAGAATACGTTTACATGCTTTAATGCTCATAAAACACACCAGTTTTCTCATACCGCTGCAGCAGTGTCTGAAACATTCAGTTTTAGCTTCTGTCTCTTTAAGGCTGTCTTTCCCAAATAGTCTGCTGTGATTGGTCAGCTTAGACATGCCTGACCAGCCACCACTGACAACATCAGCACAGCTGTGCTAAGTTTATTCTTACATGCCAAACTAGCCACTAGGCATAAATTATGCAAATGTAAGGCTCTGTGACATAGTGTGATGTCACTGAATTGAAAGTGAGACAATTGACGAGGCGTTTCAGGAGCAGTGTTTCCTGTGCAAGAGAGGAGCTCCTGTTGGCATGGTGATATCAGAGCAATTAATTATCTGCCCAGTACCGGGGAAATTTATAATATCAACTATTTATCATACGATGAATGACTTTAATGGGCTAAATAAGCAGGACATTTATACACTTCAAAATGGTAGATAGCAGTTTGCACCTTTACAGTTGGTGTACTAACCACCAATAAACACAGAAGAAAAAGAAGAAGAAGAGCAACAGCAAGCCCAGCATGCAACATATCTTCCACTTGGTTTTCGAGAGGAGGGAAATCTGTCTATGGAAGCTTTGGGATATTACTTCATTTGTCTGTGCTCACTCCATCTTAGCCTTTCTGACCTTCAGGTGTGCATAGACCTCAGGTTATAAACCATTAAAAAACAAAAACAACTAAAATATGAAATTATTGCGTATCTTATCAGCACCAGTCAGGAGAAGCAGGTCAATGTCGGGTGAAAAAAAAAAAACATTATCGTGTATTCCTCCTTTGATTATGAATGCAGTTGTGGTCGGCAGGGTTTCGTTTTTTCTTGCAGTTGTCCAGTCGGCCACTGGGACAGTTTGGTAGCCAGGCTGAGTGGCTAGAATCTCTTCATATAATTTATTGATACTGTGGAAGCACATCCCAGTTAATTTTCTAACACAACAAAGAAAAATGTGAATTTTTTATCCCAGCTCTAAAACGTCTTTGCCTACTTTGGTGAAAAGAACCTCAAGGTCTTCGAGGCCTAGTCAGCTTTGCATTTCCACACTAGGGGAATTGCGTTTGGAACCACAATTTCAAACCCCCAAAAGTTTCATAAAATCTATCATAACTGATAGAAGAGTGTATGAAAGCTTTTTGAATTTCTTGTAGAGAAATATTGATTACGGATGGGGAGTTCATTGATTGATCTTTGCCTTAAAGCTCGGATCAGTTTGAGCCTAAACAGATAAAGTACCAAATGTTTCTCACTTTGGTTTTGGCAGACAGACTAACTCCATACTGTATGTGATCAAACCTTTGTGTTGAGCTGTGGGGAATCTACATTTATATGTCCATGTGACTTTTGAAAGACTCTCAATGTGTCCTCGCTTCTTCTCTAACTTTTTTCTCCTCCTTTATAATCAGCTTCATTCAGCCATTGTCTGATTGTCTGTCAATCAAAGAAAGCAGAGCTTTGATTCGTAAAACCGGCTAATGGATCACACAGTGTAATTCCCAGTGAATGTGTTTGAGGACGGCCTCTTGAATGGCAAGCAGAAGAAAAGCTGTTTTCACTTAAACCTTTTCATCTTCATGAAGGGATCAGCTGAGCGCAGTTTTTTTTTTTTTTTGGTAGTCTTCAAAGTGTGATGGGTTGTGTGGATGCATTAGCCGGGTGGATACTGTAATGGTTGCTTGAATGCAGAGAGAAATGTTCTATTCACTTATCGGCGATGAGCTGTGTGATTAGTGATATTATGTTGTCAATCCTCTGCTCGGTGAATGTCTGTGTCACCTAAAGTGCACCTCTGGAGCAGGATTAATGAATAATATTATTACGACATATATTTGAAAGCCCATTTTGTCTCTCTCAGTCAGAGCATTTCTGGTTCCTAGTATTCATTGCTGTTGGCCCACAAAAGTGGAAGCCTACAATCAGTTTATCCACAAGATGATTGAACATGTTTGGGCCTTGTCAGCACGAGTGATGTTCAGAGTAAAGTATGCTCTTTTGTCAGATTTAATTTCCTGTTTAGGTTGAAGTTAACATCCAGGCTATTTGTGTTGAAGGAAATAAAAATCTGTCCCTGAATAGATTTGGGCTTGTAGGAGGCAGTCGGTGGGCGGCAGCTGGCCTTGTCAAGGAGCTACTTGACATTGATGTAAGTCAGATTGATGCCAGTCATCCTTCAGAGAGCATTACAGCCTCCCTCGCTTCATGTGTGGCAGGTTGTGTAAACAAAGACTCATTTGTTTAAGGGGAAGATGAGGAGTTTCAGAAGGCAGCTTGTGTTTGTCGTAATCATTTACACCGCACTTTCTGCTCATCATAAAAAACCTCCAAGGCCTTATTGTCCATTTTCCTTGCTCTCTTTCAGGAAAAGCAAAGAGTCAGAACTGAGAATAAAAGAAGATTAGTCAGCGTAAAAAGGTGTTTTTGGAGGGAAGTACTCTCATCTACAAGAACTGAAGTTAATGTCTCTTGGCTTTTTATGAAGTGCTTTCAGTGAATCTCTCCAATTAAAAACACTTCAGATCATCTAAACCTGAACAGTGGTCAATGAAAAGTTTGACTTGTGTTATTCAGCACATTGGTAGTGGTCCGTCTGTGGACGTTTTCTTCAACAAATGGGCTACTTCATATGACTGTATTGGTCAGTGTCAGTTCAATCAGTCATTTTTTTTTGTTCAGAATTTCCTCATTAACTCTTCATCACACACACATTTTATTCAAACTTGACATAAACTAAATTAAACTCACCATATCAGACAAGTCAGTCAATTCACAGAGTTATATGTGAAAATATTCCAGCTCTCTCCCACTGCATGCCCTTTTCCCGTCCCTCCCTTCCATGTCTTGTCATCCACCATGTCATGGTCTTGGTCAGAGCCACTGATTTACTTTGCTGTCAAGCTGACCTCTGATGGTCTTGGAGGCTGCGTTCAGTCCCAGTTCGGTGTGCACCTGTCTTCACTCTCACGTCAGGCGGCCAGTTGAGCTGGTCCTGGTCGTCTGTGGTGGTCTGGATTTTTATGTTTTGGATCTTGTAAATTGTTTGATCTTGAGCACATTCAGCTTTCCCATTGCACCCAATTTGGCAAGTTGTTACCACGACTTGATAAGTTAGAAATAACTTGAAATGTATTTTATCGACAGCAAATATTGTATAGTAAAAAGATATTTTGGCTCCTATCTCCTTGACTGAAGTTTTGCTAAAGCATAGGAATGTAGTCCTAGCTGCACCCCCACAAATGTTCTTTAAAATGCTGCCATCCCTCAGTATGATGCTGTAAGGATGCCCTGACTCGTAGGCCGTATTGTGCAGCTTCTTGTTTAATAAATTGGGTTTTCACAGCCCGGCTGCTCGCTCTTTGTTCTGGCTTTGATAGCCAGTTAGAGCCTCATTGCTCAGCCTGTTGTGACAAGCTGCTGTTGTTCACCGCACAAGTCTGTGATTCCCCTTAATGGTCCAGGAATGTACAGAGGGATTTGTTCCACACAAGTGGAAGTAAATAGGTATTAACGCTCACTGGTGACAATGCTGCACGGCCATAAATCATTTTTCCCCCCTCCGGAACAATGTAGAGAGGAATCCAGAGATAGGTGCGCACCCACAAAGGGACAGGGACTCCAACACAGCACAAATTCTCAAAGTAGGACTGGAAATCTGGGAAAGGCATGCATGCCAGACATTAGATGTTTTTCCATTTGCAGAACGTGCTGTTGAATATACCTACTAGGTATTCAGTCTTTCATAATACAGTGGGACTGTTACTTAAAGGGATATTCTGGTTGTAAATGTAATGGTCTAACACAATGTGACACTGAGTAAGAACCCCCCTGGAGAGATCAAGTTTTCGGACTGCTAGCTTACGTAGTTTTAGCAACCTCAGAAATGACCGCACAATAACAGTACATTGCAGTACACGCCTCCAACCAAGAAACCGCCATCAAAAACCCACAAATAATGCTCAGAACAGCACCAAACTTCAGCAACAGTACAAATAGGGTCCCAGCACATTGTTCGAGGCATCAAACAACTGCTAGCTTAGCCGGATTTCTATTGTAAAGTGAACACAACTCACCACTCCAGCAGCTTCCTCTTGTGGGGAAGCCCGACGAGTCGATTACCGAGTGCAGTAGAATTCCGCAGTCTCCTCCAAATACCTAAAGTTAGAAATGCTCAACAAGAAGCTGTTGCAGGAGACCTATTATGTTTTTTTTTTTACCTTTCCTTCAGTGATTTATAAGCCGTCTTGTGCATGCAAAGGTCTTGCAAGTCACAAAGTCCGCACCAACCAAAAACACAGCTCCTGAAATGCCTCGTCAGTAGTCTCGCCTTTTATTGTGACTTTGTGATGTATTTGCATAATTCACTGTCTGCCTAGCAGCTAATTTGGCACTTAAGAATTGATTTAGCGCTGTTGTTGTTAGTGTAGCTGGACCAGTCATGTGTGAGCTGACCAAGGGGGAGACTGGGTGTTCGAGAGTGCTGTATCTATATATTGCTGTATCTTTCCTCAGTCCAGTATCTGCAATAAGCCAGTATTGGCTGATGAATTGCTCTGGCTCTGTCACATTTAAACTTTTTTTTTTAGACAATCTTTAGAAATGGAATCCAAAAAAAGTTGCTGACTTAAACAAGTGGTTGTAGTCACATTTGTAGTCCTCATAGCTTCCATAGAATATTACAGAGAGTACAAATGGAGTTCACAGTCGCAGTTTTCAAGGCCGTCCCACTCCATCAGTCCATTGTGAGTGTGGCAATCTTTTTAGACACATTTTGAGAAAGAACAGAACATTGTGTTGGCACAATATATGCTGAAATAAGGTTATAAAACACGACCATCTATCTGTCTGTTTTTATGTAAAAAAAATAATTAAAACCATCCTTTCAGGTGATGAAGCTGGTTTGCTGAGTTTATAGTCACATATTCAGTTTGTTTTACTACAGAGGCTGTTCAATGGCACACATTTACTGTATGTCATACAACATTGTATTGTCAAAGTGAAATTGGGGTGCGGGGTGTGTGATAGATTAGCAGCAGCGTGGTTGTGGCTGTAAGAGAGAATCTCACCGACCTCTGATGTGAGGATGCTGACTATTGAAAGTCTGCCCGTTCCTCCCTTTCTTGAACATCCCTTCACTCACGTCTGAAGGGAAACGGTTGTGATGCAGGAGGTGATGATCCTCAGAGTGTGTGACAGCGGTCAGGTCGGACATCTGTGTGTGCGTGTGGGTCTGTGTGTGCAGTTGAGCGACAGCTGGATTTAAACAGTGGATGGATGTTGTGCTGCGAGAAGTCTTGAACACCCTCAGAGGCGTGAGAATATCCACTAGCTGCCTCTTGGCTGCACGGAGTGATAGATGGCTCCTATTAAAGTTGGGGAGGCAATTAAAAAGGAGACAAGAAGAGCCAATCCCTCTCGTCTGTAATCACGCTCCTTCTCCACAGTGATGCTGCGGAGCGAACATGTGAGAGATACACTGTTTAATTTCGAATTAAGAGAAGGTTTCGTCATCTTCATTTAATTTAGTTGTTAATGACTTTTTGATCAGGCGTCGTTTTGCTTTGACAGCCCAGAGCTCCCTGCAAAACTGCTCGCGCCCGACGGGATTCTTCTTTCTTTTTTCTTTTTCTGTTCACTCCAGCAAGAAAGAAGTAAGCAGAAGTTTTATCAGCAGAATATGTCAGACACCCTGCAAAGTCCTGCTCCCACTTAAGGGATTACCTGGACCCTTACATCTGTGCTTCTGCTCTGACAAGTATTCCTGTTTGGCCATGTCGTCTCCTCCTGTTCCCCAGCCAAGTCTGCTCTGCCAATCGTTGAAAGCCACTCGGCGCTCGGTAGCGGGCCGTTACCTTGGGAACAACACAACCTAATAATCTTGTTGTTAAATCATACTCTGAGGACTCAGGACAAAGATTTAAAAGCAGATCCATTCTCAGACATTCACTTAAAAGTGGCCTATTGTGTAGCAACGGGGTTCTGAGGCATCTTCAGGCAGCTATTACCAGAGAGCCAACAGAAGCATTCCTCAATGAGAATGATTTGTACTTGTGTGGCCCAGTGTGTGTATGTGGAACACTTACAGGAATTTCCTGCAGTGCGTTCAATCAGATGAAGGTTGCTTTACCTGGAATAAATGCTGCTAATGCCGTTAGTAACGGTAAGCGTCAAACGTGCAAGAGTGCTGACTCACAAAGAAAAGGTCATACTATATATTCAGTGAATGCTTTAATGAGGTTGATGCTACAGATCAGTTGAGCATCAGCAGATACTACCTCTTAGCACTTTTAAGTACTTTTCTGTGCCCTGCTAGCAGTGTGGCCCTACGAATGACAGTTTCTGTCTTTCTATGACGTAAAACACCCCATGTTTGTCTTAAAAACAGCTGTTTGCTAATGAGTGGCTAAATGAGACAACTGAGGTTACTTTTGGCTATTTCATTTACACTTTCATAACTGGTGTCTGTGAAGATTACCTCGCTGAATAAAATGTTTAAGTATCGTAAACTTGTGGTAATCCAACAAAAGGCTTTTTTTTTTAATTAAGGGAGGCAGGCGGATGCTAACTTCAAAGCTAGCCTCCAAAAATACATCAACCCTGCAGCACTCTTATTTGAGAATGTTAACATGCTAACATGCTAAACAAACATGGTTAAGTTGCAGCACATTAAACCTGCTCAACCTTGGCATGTCGACCATGTTAGCACGGTAGTGTTCGCATTTATCTCGAAGCATTTTTCTGACTAAGTATAGCCTCACAGGGCTGCTAGCATGGCAAGCAGTGGACTTGTTTGTGCATTTTATAGCAGCATTAGAGAGTGAAAATGAGAGCGATGTTAGGAAAGAAAGCCACACAGACATGAGGAGATTAGCACCAAAGACTCCCGGCCCGGCCCAGTCTCACTCCAGAGTGTGTAATAGACTCGCCAATTGACTAGAGGTCAGCATGTGAGGCTGATGGTTTGCCTTGGCTAAGAGCGAAAGGTACATGTTTGTCTGAAGGTGTTTGGAGTTTCTCCAGGAGCTTGGCAGAGCTGTAAAAACCCAGAGTGGACTGAGACTGAGAATGGTTGAGACATCTTCCTTCTCGTGGCTGTGGCCTGGATTAAAACTGAACCGTTTTGATGTTGTTGGGGGGGGGGGGGGGGACAACACAGACGAGGCTTGTGGTGTTGTCGCAGTGCTTGTTTTTGGAGACATATGTTTCCTTGCTTACTTTTTGCTTTATTGTTTTTCAATAGATCGACTGAACATTGTATCATCGTATATTTTTGTAAATCCTGTATTTCTTTCATAGTGCAACATATACCTCTGTATATACAACTGTATCTCTCCAATATTCTCCAGCTTGTCTCCAGCTCTTATTTTTCTAGCTTTTCTTATGTCTTTTTCATTATATTCATAGAGATGGAAGCTGTGTGATTTAATAAGTATTTCTTAGAGTTCGGTCGAGTAGTTCAGACTTTACAACTTTTTTGGACCTGCTGTCTTACATCTACTCCCTCTCCTGAGCTTCATTTTTTATTCTTTCTTTATCCAAGGCTGCTCCTGTCTTACACTAATTGAGAGCGCTGACTCTTCAACTCCAGGTTTTTTCTCTGTCAACCATGATTCTATAAATTAACTCCCTTCATGGCCTGTATTGTGCTTTCACAAGGAGACTAATTTAAGAATCCATTAAGCACTTATATTGTTGGTATAAATGACAGAAACTGTGAGAAAGCGTAGGTGTGATAGTTCAGGAGATTAACAAAAGATACAATGGCTTAAAACAGTTCTCCTGCAGGATTGGTTAATGTCCAGAGCTTATGCAAAAGAAAACCCAAGAGTGAAAAATACACGATGCAAAATGAATCCACTGCGCCTGTTTCTTGCATTTTTTTTTTCAAATCTGTCAAATGTAATGCACAATGTATGCTTCACTCAAGGTTTTTTTCCTCTCTCCTGGTTCTTCAGATTTGTTTTTGTGTCTTCACTCTTACAGTGCAGGCTTTCTTTATTCTCTAAGGAGGCCTCCCAGCATGCACTGCTGTTAATTGTAACACAATTAGTCGGAAGAGAAAACATGTTGAGAGCCTTGCTGAGTTCTTTATTAAATATTGATTTCAATTATTTGCTGAAATCATTAAGAATTAAAACACCATGTTGCTGATTTCCTGTTTTATTTTGGTAATTAGATCCTCACGTGTCATTTTTCGCTTTCTACTTCCTCCACTTTCCCACCCTTGCTGCTGCTCGCCTGTGTCTCATTAGCTAATCACCCCCTGTGTACTCAAGCCTGTGTTTTCTCCTCACTCCTCCTCGCTTCGTCTCTTCTGCTTCACCTCTTCCACCTGTTCTGTCTACTCGTGTCTTCCTGCGGTGCTTCCCGTGCTCCTCGTGTCTCCCGGGTTTGTGTATTTTAACACTTTTCTCCTTGGATTTTTCCTCTGCCTGCTTTTGTCGCTTGCCTTTTTTTGTATTTTTGCAATTGGACTTCAGTTTTCAAAGCTCACTTTTAGTTCTCAACCTGCCCGACTCACTGCATTTGTGTCCCTTTGTGTTCAACCTGACACCAGAGTGTTTATATGCCTGTCTGTGGACAGTTCACCTTGGTGAAAGAAGCAATCAGAAAACTTTAGGGCCAAATTAAAAATTAGGGTCGACTGATTATGGGTTGTGTCTGACTTAGATTAGATTAGAGCAGATTCAACTTTATTGTCATTTTGCACAGTACAAGTATAGAGACAAGGAAATACAGTCAGTGTTTAACCAGAAGTGCAAAAAGCAGTAAAGTGCAAAGAATGTACAGTATAAATAGCGCAGCATAGGCAGATATTACAGTATGTACAGTTATAGATATTACTGGCAGGACTAAATGAATGATGATGAGCACTGAGTAATAATGTCTATGGAGTCTTCATCCATACGAATATCTTATGATTGAGTGGTTTTTGATTTGTCTGTGGCACAATCTAAATATCTCTCTCCCTCTCGTGTTCTCTTTCCCTGGTGGGTGATCTGTCTTCAATGACCTTCCTCCTGTTGGGTCACCTTCTCCGTCGCGTCCCACCCGATCCTGGCTGATCCTCCTGGGCTCCGCCACCTCCCCTCCGGCTCTTTTAGGTAAGTGTTCTGTTTTTAAAGTATTACTCACAGCCAGCCCCCCCCCCCCTTTGGCTGCGGGAGCTGTGTGGGATACTCTTCCCGCAGTAGAGTCTCTCAGAAAATTAGCACCGGACCAGACCAGACTGGACTGGTCTGAGCTGAACAGAGACACACTGACTGCGCTTGCTTTTAGCCGCAAGGTTACGAGTCACCGGTTAGTTCATGTAGCGAGAAATGAAAGAGTTTCTACATGTTTTAGTGATGAATTTTAGGATGGACGAAAATAAATATGATGTAAACTACAAGAGTGTAATCATGTCCTTTTGCATGAGAGGGAGAGAAAACAAGGAATTTAAAAAATAACACAATAATCCCAACATGACCTCAACGGCTCGGATATTTTATTTTTTGAAGCGGGCACGGACTTCCAGACGGGAAGCTGTTACAAATTGCAGCCGCTGCGAAAGGACAGACCTCTGTGAGACACGTAATCTGCCCGTTGTTAAACAAATGAGAGGAAAAAAAGGAAGATTGATATAAACGCAAAACATGTTTGAGCGGGGCAGAGGGAGCAGGTCAGGAGGAATATTAAGTAAATGACCTTTCTTGAAGCCAGGCTCGTTACTGCCATTTTTATTTTATTTCAGCCCCAATCTATCATTTCTCTTTAAAGCATCACACATCTCATGAGACAAACTGTTCATTTGTTCGCATAACAGTCATCTGCCATGTCACCAGGGACACACACACACACACACACACACACACACACACACACACACACACACACACACACACACACACACACACACACACACACACACACCTGCTGGATAGACAAGTCCATGGCCTTTTATTTCCACTTGAACCTATCGACAGAATGGACAGCATGTCACATCTCCCCCTGGTGGCGTATGTTGACAGATCCTTGCTGTGGCTTTTAACATTTTTCTGAACAGGTATTGATTTTAACATGGTGTTTACTCACATAAATGCTTTGTGTTTACTCCACTTGCTTGAAAGGTGTGCTGGTGTTGTTTTATTTTACAATAAAAACATTTTGTTTCAGTCGCACCCCACAGAGATTTGCTTGCGGCCCATTATTAGACTCTGTCATGCTCACAGCGGCAGGTCCACAGCCGGACGTCTCCCCCGAGCCTTTCCGCCCACCTTAACCTCTGTGTGTGGAGACGCTGTTCACCCAGACTCACAATCACAGCTTGATGTCAGCATGGCATTTTCTGTTATCTCATCCTCCTCTGCTCCACCTCTTGCTCTACCAAACTGATCCACTAGATGGTATAGCCTAGTCAAGAGTGAAACAGGAGCGGCTGGAGGAGAGGAGGGATTTTTTGTGTGTGTGTGTGTGTGTGTGTGTCTTAGGGTTTCATCAGATTAAGCAGCTCTTTATTTGGGATGCAGAGAGTAAACATTTGCTTTTGTCAATCCTCCCCTGCGATTCCTCTCATTGTCACAGCTTGAGGCAGCGGGGGGTTCAAAGTCAACTGTGGTGCACATGTGGTTGTGGGAGTGTTTGCAGTTTGGTGTGTGTGTGAAGCTGTCAGTGCAGATATCCACCTATTAACACCTGTCAGATGCCCTTGTGCCACTTGCGTTGGCTGACACCGGCCGCACTGAAGCATCGCTCCTGAAACCGGCCCTGACAGTGATTGTCAGGTACGAGGAACACAAGACATGTTGTTCGAAGCACAGCGGCCGGATAACAAGACCTGACAGGGCCTCAACTGGTTAGGTGTGTAAAAATAATTGGGATTGTTGCACTTTGAAACCATGCAGGTACCCGGGATTAGTCGGGCAGTGTTGCACTCACAAAGCATGGAAGTCAAATCAATGCTGCTTGTTTATTCAGTGTGCTGGCAGTTCTATCAATCGTACTCTGGCAGCCAGCAGGTATGACTGCATCAGGATCAGGACCAGGACATTAGTTTGACGCCTTTGCAGGATGACGGGTGCCATCAGTGCAGGAGAGGCTGAGACAGAAATGTTTGAAATATTGCTCCCATTTTCCAGCTCAAGTTGCGTATAACAGACACCATTTATACACTGAAATTGGTTCAAGGCTTACAACTTGCATCGAGCTGACCTGCTGTGGACTTATCCTTTTTTTGGGGTACTGTTTTAAATAACCGCCCTGTCAACAACAGGGTGTGCCAAACAGCAAAAAAAAAAAATATATAAAAAGATTAAACTGGCTGCAGGAAAATGTATTTTCTACTAGGCACAGGCACAGTCTGGTATTAAAAATAGTCTCTCACAGGGGTGTTCAACATGTTCCAGTCCAGGGAGGAAATTGAAGGGTTTCAAGGTTGTTAATTTGGACAAAACCCTAAACTCTAAAAGAGTCCTGGAGTTCTAGGCTGTGTTGTTCAATCTAATCAGTGTTCATGTTCACAGTCAGTCGGATATAATTATAACAAGGCGTACTTGCTTTTCGTAACCTGCTAAAGGTCATTTGCTCCGCTGGAGAGGAGATATTCTCAGCTGATGCGTCTGCAGGAAAGGATGAAAAAAAAATCAGACAATGCTACAAAAGAAACACAGTGGTAGAAGTAATTTAAGGCAGAATTATCCTCACACAACATAAAGTATATTTTGCTGTTTAGTAAGTACTTGTAGAAACACACTGTAGAGTCAGTTGGGAAAACATTTAACATCTGACGCTGTTAACAAAACCTGCTATCAGTGAAATACTTGTCATAGCTCTGTAATCTCAAGTGTTTTATATCTTAGATATTATGCAATATATCCTAAAACAAACAAACAAATGCACTCATGTGGTGCCCTTCATCTTTTTTTGCCCCTGCCCCCCAAACATCCTGAGTCCACCACTAGTCAGTTGTATCACTGATTGTCAGAAATCAAATGAGCTTTTATCTGTTACACACTGCAGTACTTTTAGTTTCCAAGGTATAGATTTGCAACATCTCAAATCAGAAATGCATTAAAAGCTTCCCTTTCTATAAATTGCAGCATTCAGCCCTAACAATATAAAATAACTAAATCTTTCTTTTTTTGTATTCTTTCACTACTTTGCTGAGTCCTACTTTTGCTAATCCTCTCTTCAGCTGATTTGTGGATTTGGGACAGACCCACGCACCGTGCCCCTCAAGGCTTTCTGTAGGTAGTGTCGTGGGATTTTGAGGTGAGGTGGTCATCGCTGTGAGCAGTTCAGTCCAGACGACAATCAGAGCGAGAGCTGCAATCACATACTTAGTTTTAAGAGGTAATTTAAGGTTGGCATCAGACTTTTTTTGCTGCTCCTCTAGGATGAGCTGCTCATAGCTGCAAAGTTGTTAGACAGCTGCTGTGCTAAGAAATCATTAAACACTGAGTGAAAGTGTGGCTTCCTGTGGGGCTTGGAACAACTTTTTTTCAGTCAAGTAATGAAAATTTCCAGGGTTCTTATTTTCAAACAGAAAAAACTAAATACAATAACTACACGATAAATTGCTCAGATTTACAACATACATCTCTGGAGCTACATTCCCGTCTCTAATTGTAAATCAGACGTTTTCATTAATATATGCATCAAACGTGTTTGCTTATTGCTTATTAGAACTAGAACTGGCCTAGTTTACAGACAGAAAAGAGGGACAATGTATCTCTCTAACGTCTGGAAAATATCCCAGCGTCTCTTTAAAAATATCCAGTAGCAACACGCTTGCGAATGTTGAAATGCTGCCTCGAACAGCTGTCTGTCTCTTGGCAGCCTTCTTAACCATCTGGCTACCTTTTGACACATATGGATTTTAACCTATTCATTGTTTGGATAAGACAGAAAATGCCAGCATTTCACTCTGGCAACCGGGCTGTCAAAAAACGAGGAGACCATTATTCAGTTCAGGGTATTGATATGCTGAGAGGTTTTACTGGGAGAGACCAACAGCTATTCATTTTTTATTTTTTTCTGGCCACCTCTTTGTCATGTGAGCTCGACTACTGCCAAGTGAAATGCCACGTTCTCGTCTGAAAAGGACGTAACACAATGAGCTTGATTGTTTCATCGACAGCAGATTGCCGCTTGATTTTTCTGAACTTCAAAAAGACAGTTTGACTAGCTTTTAGTGGAAAATATGAAAATAATAGAACCCAACTTTGATCGACTCTTATAGCTGGTCCTTGGACTCAGTTACTGAATTTGAGTGAAATACAGCTGATGATATTTGCCAACCAGCCAAATGGATAATCAGTGGCAAAGAATAAGATGACAGACATTTGTAGGGCTATCTTTGACTGCTCACCAATAAGGTTGACAGCTGCAAAAGCAGTAGCAGCTGTGGCACTTAAAAAACTGTTAATTCACAATTGCTGCCACTCCTTCTTGGAGCCATGACTCTGTAAAGTCCGAATACAGACATGATAAGTATCTTTTCCTCTTCAATGTGACCAGAAAATAGGACAGTATTGTGTCAGTTACAAATCATAATAAAGTACGGTCCTTTTGACTACAGAACTTGCTTAGCATCATTATGTTAAGTTCTTTACTGTATCAAAGAAGTCCAGTGGTAGTACAGTACATCCATAGTTACATCATAAACAGGAACTACTAATAGCTAATTTGGCATACTTTTAAAAAAGGGCTCTGTGGAACTTTTGTGTTATGCTGGTCTTTATTTTATGTTAGTGGACTCTATTTTCAAACGAATGTTAGCTACTGTTGCTCAGAGACCAGAACATTAATAAAGAAGCAGTTCTTCACAAATCCACAGTCCAGTCACATTGGACAACTTAAAACAAATGTGCAGGCAACCAATAGAATGGGGAAGGGTAAATTATGGGTGTTGGCTCATGATATTCTCAGTCTTTTCCGAGAAGGGGTCCCCACACGGTTATACTCTGAAAACTTCTACCTTGAACTGATTAATCTTGAGGAAAAAAAGAGGTCAACACGGGGTGTCAACCAGAACAACGCAGCCATATGGACGAACATAAAAATGCAACCCATCAGGTGATATTGTTGTATTTATGGTGCACTCGGGAGCACTGACAAAGGCTGTGTAAAAATTTCGCCTGGCCTCTGCACACCGCGGGGACCAGAGCCAGCCTTGTTCTCGTCGCAAACTGGCCATTTTCCTGTGCAAACACAATTTGTTTTTGTTTTTCTGCCACCTCAGAGAGTGACTGTTTTGACCCTTGGTTTTGTGCTTTGTCCACTGCATCCACACCTACAGAATAAGAACTTCTGAAGTACATCGAAGTTTTCAAAGTACAAAACTTGAACTGAGGCCAAGGTTTCTCGCTCGTACCTTGGAGGAAAAACTCACTCTCAGCAGCATTGTGCTGGTAGAGGTAGAGAATGATGGCCATACGTTTGGAGGTATGCAAGTTTAAACACACTGCAAAGTCAGCTTCTTTCAAAACATCTATTCAAACAAAGTAATTTCCTTAGTTTGAATTGGTCTTCACTGCAGGCACTGAAGAGGGTTTTATTATTGCAGAGAAGAGAAATGAGAAGCGATGATCCCTGCGGTGATCTGCAGAACAGATGATGTGACAGTTCTCAAAGCTGTTCTCTAACCTGCCCTAGATTCTCATAATTGTTCAAAATTTAGTTCGAAGTTGCGCACACAGTTAGCTCAACTTTACTATTGATGAATCACAGC
This sequence comes from Acanthopagrus latus, assembly GCF_904848185.1. Classification (NCBI taxonomy): domain Eukaryota; kingdom Metazoa; phylum Chordata; class Actinopteri; order Spariformes; family Sparidae; genus Acanthopagrus; species Acanthopagrus latus. The sequence goes on from NC_051061.1 coordinate 16,454,773, forward strand.
AGCACACTATACCTACCTGCAAATGGTGTTCTTTTTGGTTGTAGTTCTGAGAAGTCCGTTTTTATCAATTGTTCTTCTTGTGTGTTTACCCCAGAAATATCAGCGGTCATGTTGGCAGCAGCTAATGGGGATTCAGGTAAAGATAAGAAATAAAAAGATGTTTCTCTGCATCGCTCTTTTATCTTTATTTGAGTGTCTGCTCATGCGGTACAGAACCTGTTAAGTGTCGAGCTACCCTTGAAATTTGTGGTTTCATAAAATCCCCCTCATTCTTGTCTGTTTTCTCTGGACTCAAGATAAGAGAAGATAAACAGAAGATGCGCTTCTCTGTGCTGTCATTGTTTGAGGAGTTGTGGTTCACTATAGGGTGAAAAGCATTTAGCTGTGATGTCCCCCTGCTGTCTGTTAAACACACTTTTACAAACCTCAACAACACAAGGGCTTAAATTGCACCCAAAAAAATAATAACAGTGCAGTAAATGGAAGTGGTGAGATAGAAGAAAATTTGATCTCAGGCACACGATATGAAATGTAATAAAAGCATCAGCTGTGCAGCCCACGGTTGGTATAAATAATTCTTCATGCTGTAGAGAGTGTAATTGCTTCGACCATGTAGAGTGGCTCTGCACCACTTGTGGCTGAACAGGGTGGGGCTTCACATTCAGCATTTTATCAACTCGGAATCCCTTTTTGAACCTCTTAAAGAATCTGTTGTGCTCCATCATCAGGTCAAAGTTTGATTAGTCCAACACTTTGGTTCATGACCATGCGAAAACACACTCGTCAGGATAAATGTTACCAAAGTATGTATCAGTGAGAGTTAAGAAGCCAATTTGTTTTGGCCACCTGCTTTTGTCGCCACAAACCCAACTGGAAAATCCTGAGATCTCCTTAAAATTATCCAATGGTGTCGTGCTTATGAATGTTCAAATGCAGTTTCAATGCCTTGTCACGTGCCTGGCTCCACCATGAGATCAGAATTTGCATATACTTTGGTTTTTAACCAAATACAGGAAAAATGACTGACTTTCCAATCAGCATACCTGCCAGCACTCCCGGGTTTCTCAAGTATTTCAAGTCTTTCACCTCCCACTGTTCTCTTGGTAAACTCCATCATGAGTTTTGTGTGTTGTGATAGGAAAAAGCCTCCAGCACCTTCCCCAACAGAAGAGAGCTTTTATCAACCCTGCTGCCCAGGAAGACTTCCACCCAGGTCTTGTTTATGCCCCTCGTAATGGTAGAAGTGGACCATTCTTAACCCTCTCCCTTACTGTTTTTCTCTACCAGTAAATGCACAGTATGGAATTTCCACTAGACATCTCTTAATCAACAATAAAACAAAAGACATATGCAGAGTAGGATCATAGGAGTTGTTTTCTCATGGACAAGGTAATGTATTTAAGTCTTGTTCACCTATTTCCTGCTGAACTCCCTGCCTCTCACCCCTAAGCCATAGTGACGGGCGACCAAATGAAACACAACGTTACCTTGAATAAAATTACAGATTTCTCTGGGTTTGATTACTGTTGGAAACGTTTAGGACAATGTGAGTTCAACAAAATAAATCACAAATGTCAGTCTTTTTATGACCTTTTGATGCAGAAATGTAATGTATAACGACTATAACAGTAAATCCAATTAACATACTTGATTTTTTTTAGTTATCAGCAATTGTCAAGCACATGTCATAATTCAGTCTGACTCTGTATTTTATTTGCCTCAGGAGGGATTTTAGTTACGTCAGCTGTGCGCCTGAGGCTAATGAGTTAGAAATGAGCAGTTTTTCAGCCTGTTTGTGTCTGGAATGATTGTTTGCCTTCCCTCCGTCTGATAAGATCAAACGTTGAGTGATGAAGCGGTGTCACATTCAGATTTCATTTTCATGGGAAATCCATTTTCTCTGCCAGCAGAATGTGTCTGGAGCATGAGTGATCTGCTGCACTGAGCATAACAATCAAATCATCTTAATAAGATTAATCACTCCAATAATTAAGGCTTTGTATGTGTCCTTCCTGAAACTGATGAAATAGTACCCTACCATCCTAAACTGTCCTCAACGAAGCGCTGTGTTGAATCATTTGGTAGCATTTGGCTGCATCTGGCTGCTTCTTGAAAAAAACAACTTCATGTTTTTGTTTTTCTCTACGGAGGGAAAAAAGAGGAATTTTGGAATGGGAGGCAGTATCCAACCACGTGTGTTTATGCATCATGTTGAGTCTGGGTGCAGATTTGTCCTCCAGTCTGGAGTACAGCCAGAGGAGTGGTAGATGCTGATTTTGAAATGATTCTAGCAGTGGGGGAGAATTGTTGTTTTTTTAATTTTTTTTTTTATATTTACCATTTAAATGCAAACAAAATGAGCATCAAACGTGCACGTTCACACACTCAAATAAACACAGGTTCTTTTTTTTTCTTTCTCTCAGATATAAACACAATAAAACAAGTCCCACACTGTTCTCCAATTCGGCCACTGTGCAGAAAAAAATCAATAAATTGTTTCCCTCGGATAACTTTCCAGTCTGTTGCCACCCGTTCCCTGCAGTGTTACAGCAAATGAAGTCTAGAAATCATGGAGATTCTCAGCCTGGGCAGAGTCAACGTAAAGAAGCCAATCTTTCGTCCCGCGGAGTCTTGAATATGTCCTCATTGGTGTGAAGGAACAGGAAAACAGATAAAGATTATTCCCATAATAGTGTGCGAGGATACGGCCGTCACTCTGGCTGTTATTTAAATGACTGCAAAGTATGCAAGGAATGAAGTCAGACCACTCAGAGGGGGGACATAATTTAAACTTCCCATGCTGGTTGGAGTCTCAAAAACAGTTCAAAGGAGCATAGAGAGTGTTGTGTAAAGACCCAGCTCCTCATGGACCACTAGTCCAGCTCGAATTCAGCCGCTTCCAAAAGCCATCTGCTCTCTAATGAAGTGACGCACATTGGGATTGCAGTCATTCAATACATACTCCCGCAGTGACCTGATATGAGTTTTCCTCTCTCTCCTGTCCTCCCACTCTTTAATTTCCTAACCTATCTCTATATCCCACTCTTCTTCCTTCCATGCTGAGGTGTCGGGGGCTCTGCCAATTGCTTGCATTCTATTTAGTAGATTAAGAGAGCCACAGGGGATAAGTGGAGAGGAGCTGGGGTTGGAGAACAAATGCATCTAATACTCCAGCCATCTCTATCCTGTCTCTCAAGAGGGGTGTGAGTTGGCGTTTGAACTAAATGGTGTGATTAGATTGGTCCTGTGTTCCAACACGGACCCTGCCCACCCGCGACGGAGGGGTTTTTATGCACTTTCCACTTCCACTAAAAGCATCACAGCTTTGCCTTTAGGTGCCATTTGAGAGAAGTTGTCTGGCAAAAGTGTGGCTTGTCGTAGAACCCCGCAGAGAGGGTGATGATTGAGGTTGATGGGGAGCGGAGGAACAGCAGTGAGCGACTCGGCCCTGTGGGGACGCACGTTGCACTGATAACATCATTAGAATGGATAGATGAGGGGCCCCAGGAATAGAGATGTGTCCGTGCTTGTTGATGCTTGCAGGGTACATGTGGTGTTCGAGGCTATTGAAGGTTACATACAAAGAGTTGCCAGTATTTACAGATGGTAAGTCAACATACAATCTCGGTCTGCTGTGATCCTGCTGTGGGCTGCAGTGGCAGAAGTCTAAGCAAAATTAGCTTTGACAAACACATCTGCAGCCACAATCTTTCTGCTCCTCCAAAGAGATCTTGAGACAATTTCAGGCTCCGTGGTGTCGTTTGGTCTCGAGAAACGGTTCTTAATTAGTATCCTATTTTAAGAACGAGTGATTCATAAACTTCTGGTACTTGGATGGGAAGTTTGGGCTTTCTTAACGTCTCTCTGCTATCATTAATGCTGGTGTTTGAATATTTTTAAAAAGTTTTTGATGCTTGTGCTGATGCAACACCTGAGACCCGTTACTTACTCCAAAATAGGGATGTCAGCTTTTGTTAATTTTGTTGTGGATCATTTACCAGTTGATCATTAAGAAAGGCACCAGAGGTTTTCTGATATGTGCTGAACAGAGAAGTTCTGATTGAGGAGAACACTAGTCACCCAAACCCGGACAAACACACCTGCACACTTTGTTTTGTTGAGCCCACGTTAACCCGACTGGCCTGGCTATCTCGACCTTTAGCGCATCCTTCTTCTTTTTGTCAAAGTGCTTTTCTGTATGTTCAGTCATGTCTCAGTAGCATTGCCTGTTCATGCTTCAGGTACTGAATAAGCCCTTTGAATCGCTCACCCTCCAATTACCACATTTACTGGCAGCGTTTTTCCTCGGACCAACGCATACCACTCCCTACCATCAGCTAGCAGTGACGTGATCTTTAGCTTCATTACTAGGCATTTTAAATCACATTTGACTTATTTTTATTTTGACTTGCTTTTCTGGAGGAAATGTTGCCATACTGAGCATCTTTTACACTACACTTTTTTTTTTTTTTTTTTTTTTTTTACTTCAGTCAACTTAACTCTTTGACCCCCACTTTAGATAGTACATGGAAATCGACTTTTTTTTTTTTTTTTTGCTTTAAACACATTAGCTTATTTTCCAATTCAACAAAATGACAAAATGCATATACATGATTTGATAAGATAATGAATCGCAAAACATGATTAAAATGGGATTCAAATTAAAATGTTTAAACAACCCCGTTAGGTGGTATTTATGTATTGCAGGTTTCCAAGTCCTCACCTCAAAGTCCACCTTTGCTAATATCGTGTAAACTAATTTAATTTTATGATTTAGTCATGATCCGAATGGTTTGTCACATTCACTAAATAACTCAGTTAACAAGCACTAAATGTACAGGTGCTAACTTTTGTTTTCCAGGTTAACCCTGGTTTTGGCAGCAGAAGCGTAACAATCACTGAGGGGATTAGAAGGAAGTGCTGCCCCTGGGCGAAGCATCTGTTCTACAGTTTCTGCCAAGACCGTTTTGTACATTTGTGTATGTGATGCTGTACAGTGTGTTCAGAACCTGTATATGAATATATTCATCAGTCTATACCTTTCTTGTGCCTCCTGGTTGTGGGCCTGGTGGGCAGGAGGACATCGGGAGATTTCAGTGATGACAAGTGGACATGACATATATTTATCCACAGGATGCAATTTCCAAGCTGTCACGTGAGTTGTTATTGTTGTTCCCGGGCCCCAAGGTGATATTCCTCTGCACGGATGTTAAAGCACGGCATGTGTTCCACATCCTCGGGCATGTGCGTCCCGGTTATATGAGTGTAATATTTAGTTATTTGTCCTGCCTCTGTGAAGGTGAGGGAACATGTGCAATAGTGTTTAACAGTTCCTCAGGTTATGCTCAAGAATATCACTGCAAAGACGACCATTTTACACTGTTATTGGTTTGCTTGGTCTCGTTCAGCAGGATGAGCCGTAAATCTGATATAACAAGTAATCTTGTTGTGCTTGCGCAGGTTCTTTGTGTTCACATTCATGCACGCACACATGTTCACCCATACAGCACTTTTTAATTAGTTCCATTCGTTTGTTCTGACATCAACTTAATTGGGATTGTTAAGTGCAAACATTCAATTCAGCGAAGATTATTGCCCTCTCCACATAGAGCAGATTCTAATTTGCTTGTTGAGTTTAATCTCTGGAAGACAATAGAATTTGCACTTTAACCAAATTGTATGGTTACAGCACTCAACCTCGGAACAATTGTCACTTTTAAATTGTTGTTTGAGCATTGACTAAACACCCAAAATACATTGTTTTAGTTTGTGCAGGGCATACTGTCCAACCAGCACAGTCGCCGGGATATAGTGTTAGCAGTTAACATTTCTGCAGACTGCAGTTTCTTCTGACCATGCCTTTTTGTGGCATATTACAAATAGCATTATTATAACCTGCAAGGGTACCAAGTAAGAGACCAAAATTAGAGATTTTCAGCCATTTTTGTGGAGACCAAAACACTTAGACCATTTTTAGCCATTTTTAGCAGAAACATACTGAGCTATCATTATTCTGCTGATTGGGTTGAAGTTTTTTTAAATATCATGACAGACCTTTTTGTAGTTCTAAATGATATTGGTACCCATGTGCTATATATCTATTCATTGATACAGGAATCAAAATGGATGGTCACAGCTATAATTAGCTTCAGAAGCTGGAAACAAAGTTGGCTTGCTCGGTACACTGAGGGAGCTAAGAACAATGGCAAGGTTGAGAGAAACAAACTAACACCAGCCCGCAGAAAAATAATATCGCTGCCATCATGTAACATCTTTGTTTCGTCTCTTATACAATTACTATATAAATGTAATCAGTTGCTAATACGGTCACCTTGTTCAAACCTGGTGTTCCAGCTGCGAGTACAGCACTATACTCTATTTGTGCTATTGATTTAAGTGGTGTAAAACAAATGTACAGACTAAAATGTTTTGCTTTTTTTCAGGACTATATTGCTGTATTTTCCACTGACAGTGTACTTAAAAAAATACATAAAATCGACAACCGAGCTGTCTTGAGTTTTGCTCAGCCCACTGCTGGTGAATCGGTAGAAGGTTGATCTATTCATCCAAAGACATGTCGGATGCTGTATTCGCCAGTGTATTTGTTTGTATTCAGAACATCAATCTGATGCAATGTCTTAGCCCGTTAAAGCCTCTGAGTCACTCGAATAAACAATTCCCAAGTACCCAGTGAGAGACAATACATCACCTACATCCGTCTGAACACTCTGAAGAGAAACCCCATCATTAGTGGCGCTGTAAGGCTCGTCTGCCGTTATGCCGGCTGTCAGATGCATTTGACTGTCGATGAAAAGAGTTGAATCGAATGAAGCATCATTTGTGGTGCAAAGTTCACATGGAAAAGAAATGAGGAATTGACAGAGATGTTGTTTGCGTTCTGAGGATGAGTGTCTCCGCTTGGTTGTTGAATTATATGCATATTTTGATTTGTATGAGACTCCATAAACATAATTCTGTCCACTGCTGTGCACCAGAAGGGCTTGGCTGCTGACAGGCAATGCTGTCCTAATCCGTCTCCCATTCTCATTCATTCTGATGAGGAACTAACAAAGATCTGTGAAAAAACATTATCAAATTAGGGAATTTTCTCAGTCCTGAGAGAAAATGAATAATTCTTAACTGGCTCATAGCACAATGCATGTGCACAGCATGGCTCAATGGTTCTCCAGAAGGCTGCCTTGCTCCATTACTGCATTGAAATACAAATATAAACTCCTCTTTAACTATTTGCTTGTGACTATGCGAAAAACGCATGCTGCTCAGAACAATAGCCAAGCCTTTCAAAGCTGGTTTTGTTTAAATTGCGCGGCTTTGAATTTTCTGTTGAATTACACACAGAAAAACAACATGGCTGGGAAATTTAGTTTAACGATTCATGCATAATTCCAGAGCGGGAAGAGATAAAGATGTTAAGCTATGTGAAGGAGCCATCATGCTGAGAGCATTGACGGGTCTGTAGTGTGACTGAAGTGGATGAAATTTGTAAGTGAAATCTGTCCTGCTTATGCAGCAGCACTGAGAGGCTGCTGAAAAGCAAACATTTTCTTCTCTGCAGGACACCTGCAACTGATGCATGGCTTTTTTAAGCATGGCATTTTTTTAAGGCTGCATTGGACAGTTGTGAAAGCGAAATATCACAAGGCCAACATGAAAATGGTGTAAGGCACATTTTCTCTCGTTCTGTCTGTCATTGTACCCATGAAAAAGTATGAGGACTGTCTGTAAAAGACATAGAAATCCCAAAGGACAAAGAAAGAAGAGAAAGCCGAGGTATTCAGTGGGGCACAGGAAACTTAAAGGGGAGCTGCAGAGGCAGAGATGCTGCAAGCAGACTGCATGAGACGAATATAAATCAAAATTGGGCTCCTTGATCAGAAACATAACTCAGTAAAATTTTAAAACAGGCATGAAACACATGTTCATATCATCCAGTGTGACTTATACACCCTTGCTGATGCTAATATTGCTGGTTTGCAGTGCAAATCCATCTTTTTTGATGGTTGCTCATGGAAACGTTTTGTCTCTTTCTGCTCTTGCAAAGGCCCTTTCAGCAACAATAGTTCAACTCTGGGTGGATCATTGTGAAAAAAAAAAAAAAGTATTGTTTTGTACACACAGAACGTAACACTGTACAATAATTAAACTCTGGTTGAGCCATTTTGTACACGTCTGTCTGGCATGTAGGAAACATTACTGTTTTTGCCCGTCTTTCATTCAAAATAACATAGATAATGAAGATGACTTTCTAAAACCTAAAGGGCATCGAAGGCCATTCAAAGGCACCAAAACTGCAAAGCCTTTGTGTAAGGCTACTTTAAACATTTCAACAGTACTGGATGTTGTTTTTGACATCACCTTTTCTAAATGCTTCTTTCTTTCTTTGCATCATTGCATGCTAATATATGCTAATTAGCACTTAGCACAAAGTACAGCATGGGCTGCTGGGAATTCCATTAGTTTTACAGATTTTCTGATAAACCAAATGAAAGAACATATGAGTCCATTCATTAGCTGTTGAGATATTTTACTAGAACAAGAACAAATGGTGAGGCTACAGAAAATGGTCAGAGGATCACCAATGTTAGTAGGCTTCATACTCCGGTAAACAGCCAAAATCATTGAAATATTTCAATGTGGCTGTTAGCTTGTAGCTGCTGACTTCATCTCTCCTGTCAGACCAAGAATGGACAGAATTAAATGAGGTAAATGACTGAGAATGTTATCATTTGTCACTATTGACCTTTGCATTGGAACAAATGTGCAATTTATAAATGTTACCCAACTAAATGTGAATGGACTTGGTTCCTGAATGTTGGGTTATGGATTGTAATGTAACATAGAAGCACTATTGTTCGCTACGGTGACTGCAGTTCTCTCTGTGAAATAATTCAGACTAATGTAAATTCTGTTTTCTGTTCCTCTACACCGCTCAACGTCAATACTCATTTTCCTCAGTTACCATGGTAAAGATTATAGATGCTATGACTGACCTTTTCATGTTTGCAGTAAATGAGCATTTCCAAGACAGAATCCTTAACAACTACTTGCTGTTCTTCGAGAGCTCGACAGCTTGATTGATGACACCAAATTTAGACAAGAAAATAGCTCTCTGATTGGATGTGATCCCCTCATCGGGGAGCAATTCACAGTCACTAGTCAGCTCATTGTCTGTTCATATGTCGTCATGTGCATGTCAAACAGGATCAAAAACACCCTTTGTCCTCATAGCCATAAAAATCTAAACACGTCAATGTTTTAATTAACAAGAGTAACATGAGCTAATTAACATAAACTCTGATTTCTGACTTGAACGTGTTTAGTGATAGGAATGGATTCAAGCAGTAAATATGTCCAAAGTAAGATTTATATAAGCTGCCTCAATCACGCTCAAATGTTGTGTATTTAATTGACATTATTTGTATTTTCTCCCCGAGTTCCATGTATTTTGCACAATGATATCACCAAGCCAGTACATTATACATCACTATAGTGTTTACGTGCCACTCTCGACAGGAATCTTAAGTGCCTGTGATGTGTTGGAAAATATTGTAGACTGTGTTTTTCTGACAAGTGTGCAGTAATACAACACAAATATTGAATTGCCAAAAGAAAAATAATGTTTGGGTAAGGTTCTGATTCCTGTGAAAAGAGTACGCTTTGCAAACACTTGTCATCTCCACATTGATAGTTTACGAGTGATAGAAGAAAGATGTTTTGTTCACAGAAACCTTTCTCAAGACAAAACACTCAAAAATAACATGGTGCTTAAATACAGCTCACAATTATATGTCGGTCCGCAGCTGTGCTGGAGGTGTTTGTATAATTACATGCACAGAATCAACTGTCAAAATCAAATGATACCTGTGATCCCTAATAACAACTGGAACATTTTTCACTTTGAACTTTATATACACAAGAAATGGGTCAAGTCTAAAATAAATCTTTAAGCTTTAAGGGAATTAAAGCTTTGTATGAAAAGAAGATTCTCCGACTCGTCAAAAACTTTTAAACTTTGGGATGACAGCCGACCAGACCGAAAATCCCAAAACATCAGTATTTGACAAGTTGGGAGTGAGAACCAAAATTCTCTTACAAACAGGAAAGTCATTTATGTACATATATATTTACAAAATACATTCTTTATAAGGACTATTGAAAAACACGGAAAATAGAAGAACAAAGGAAAAGAACAAAATAAAGAGGTATGCACATCGCCATCAAAATAATGTAGCCAGAGTCAAATGTTTTAAATCAAACACCTTATACAATGATTGAAAAACATATAAAGGTGTCAAATATACAAAGTCTATTTAGAAACTTGGCAGTATAGGTTCAGTTAGTTTAAGTCTGTAATGCAGAGCTGAAAAGTGTGTTCAGGAATTGACCCCTCTTTACTGAAATTACATTTTTAACAAGGAAAGTGTTGCCTTTGATTAATCGAGGAAAGGTTCTGAACAAAACAGACTTTCTGCTGCAGCAATAGTTGGATTAGTTGTTTTTAAGAAGCACTTTTTTCCCCATAAAGTCCAATGTTTAGTTACCCTGTGGAATTATACTGTGCAGCTGTATGCAAAGCTGCACATGCTGTGAGACCAAGCACTACTAAACCCAGATAATGGGAGCGGCTGTAGACAGTGAGATAATGGTATAGGTGCTAATGTTTGCTCCCTTGCTTAAAGCTGTGTATGATGAGAATGCAACTCATTTTCCAAGTCGTTGCTTAGGCCTCTCTAGGAGTGATAAACAGATGCACTCTAAGAAAGCCTCAGGTTAATTACAGGATGTGAGCAATTGTATTCGTGGGATTAGTTGCCTAATGTTCTAAAGGGAAGTCATAGAAAACATTCTCCTTGTCAGATATATTCATGCTTTAAGCCCAGTCGCCTTCGCTTTCTACAAATACAGGTATGTTGGTCTACATGTCTATAGTCACAGCCTGACACCTCTCTGTTTGCTCTCCATTAACACATTTGCAAATGCAGCAGTAGTATCTGTACAAGTAGTTCAACGTTGTACTTACACTGATGAGGGGAATGCACGTAAAGGCCTCCCTTCCTCTTATTTAATCTGCTTTATACTGACCAAAAATGAAAGGGATGCATGTAAAAGGAAAACAAATGGACTTTTTAGCCTGTGTATTTGTGACCCACATCTAGCTCGCATTATTAGTGGTGTGTACAGTACAAAACTGTCAGACCATCTCCTGTGACATCTAAACCAAAAAACAAAAGTGATTTTCCGTTTGTAAGAGAGGGAAAGTTGCACCATCAGTGCAACAAGTATGAAGCAAGAGAAAACCGAGCTTGTACAATAGCTACAGAGACCTCTTCAAAAGGGAGCTTGGTGCTGGAATGCCTTTTTTCGTCTCTTCAAAGGAGACACAGAAACCCAATTTTCAAAAGGAGGAGGCTTTTGAACAACACCAACAGGGGGGAGGGGGACAGAGATGAAGAGGGAGGCGATGGGATAATATGAGGATTCTCACCATTTACTCCTCCCCAATGGATAACCCCAAATTATACTGCTGTACAACTAAATTCATCTTCATTTATTCTATCGCTTCATCATATTCATCTCTTGATATGATTTATCAGTATTTCTTAAAGCTCCATCAGTGAACTATGAAATTGTGTTTTACCCAATTTTTTTTTTCTAAGTGGCAGAAGTTTGGTAGTCTTTGGGAGTAATGACCATCTGCAAGTGTTGACCTGCCACGTTGCCTGCCATGTCACGGGGGTCGTTGAAATGATGTCGAGGGAAGTTATACTATAGTTGTTCACGAGTCATTCAGCATGTTCCAGCACTGACCTCATGAGCGATTCGACAATTATCTTCGTCATTTAATCTGCAAAATATTAATTCATCAAAATAGTCATTCTTTCAGCTCTAAATTCCATTATTACAACAAAATTCTTGCCGGTCGCTTCTCCTTTTTTTTCCAGATGCTGCCAAGCTACCATGAATTGAACTTCTGAAGCATTGTCTGCAGACGTTTCACATTAAAAGCTCAGGGCTTCATTTAAAAAAAAAAAACAGCCCAGTTTCCAGGATAAATGTAATAATGATATATTTACTTCAAGATACAAGTTTAAAGACAGAACATCGTGACTTAATGAATTTTGTTTGTAGTTAGCACCTACCCTATGTCTGATGAATTGTTATCGACCTGGAATATGTATTTACGACAGTGTTGTTGCACTCTGGGGGATGCCAAATTGGACAAATGGAAAAAAAACAGATACCTCTTACTAAAATATGATATATACATATGAAACAGGTAAAAATAGGATTAAATGCCCGTTTCAAATGAATGGCTTTGAGCAATTACAGTAAATAACCACCATTGTGAGTGAATGGTTCCTCTCCTTTGTAAATTTACCTCTGTGTTTTGAGGCCTCAAGAGACCAACCATTACGCCAGAACCTTTTGAATTATTCAGTTTGAATACAACAAATTCATTTAACATGGCACAACAATTAATTAACCCCACTTACTTGTCCAGTTTTCCAAAATTACATCCTGAGCTGCTGGACTCAGACTCACTTAGATTGCTTTAGTTTCCGGAGGGAAGGAATAACTTCAAAACTCAGTCCGGATTAATGGCCGATCTCGGTGATTCACGGAGTCTTTTTCTCACTTTGACTCTCCTGGTGGTGTTATTGTTACAGTGCTGCGGGAACGCAGTGGCTCTGTTATTATGATGCATGTTTCCAATCGCTGCACCTGCTCGGCCCCACGGCTTTTACCTGCTACTTAGTATGACTGTCACATTCCAAGTCTGTTTCAACCCCCCCCCCAGTGACTGCCGGGGATGCGAGAATGATATTAAAGCAGCTTTCTAAAGGTCTGCCTATGAACTGCAATCGGAAGTCACTCGGAGAAATTATTATTTTCAAACTTTGACGGACGATGGAACCAAGCACTAAAGTGGGATTCTAATAATTTAGTTTTTATTACTTTTTAGAAACCTTTAAATATCCAGGAATCTGTCGTGTCACCCTGCTCACATTTTGGCATTACAGCCGGATTTGAGAGTGCATTTGACGGGAAAAACATGCACAGGTATGGCTTGAAACAATGGGATGGTAAAATGCCAAAAGGGGATTTGCAGTCAGGAATGAATGATGCATATTTGGCTTGCATTCCTTTCCGAAGGGATTCAGTAGGGATTTGTTTTTCATTAGTGTTTGTGTTGTAGACTTTCCAGCCTTCGTCTCTCTAGACAGGAGTCATTTGTGGCATTTTGTGTGTGTGTGTGTGTGTGTGTGTGTGTGTGTGTGTGTGTGTTAGAGGGAGGGAAGGTGAGACGTCTGTTTCTAAAATGAGAACTCATCACTGGCTTGAGTGTTTGATGAGCTGGCTGCACATCGGGAGCAGGAGGCGATTTCCATGAGTGATGAACCATCCTCTGGCGTCTCTCGCTGAGTCAAAATCACTGCAGTACACACATTATCTGCTACAATTTTTCCTCGTAAACATCTAAGCACTTTCCCCAAAACCAGACAGATTTTTTTGACATGTTCCTGCGTTTGCGTCAACCCAAAACAGAAACTCGTCAGATTGGAGGTTGGAGCTAATGGTTGTTTATACACAAATAACCTCGCAAATGACTGTATGACCCAGATTTAAACTGTTGTCGTCAGTTATATTCAGAGTTTCACTGTTAGAATTTCCAACTAATTACCATCTCATGCAATGAATAAAAAACTTCATATAGTCGGATACGTCTGTGTTGTAATGTAATTGGATGGCAAAACTGGTCAGCTAGTCAGCCAACATTTATGGTCCAGACTGAAATATATCGACAATTATTTATTATTCAATTCGGAAAATATTCAGGTTCCCCAGAGGATGAGTTCTATTAACTATTTTATCCCCTGACTTCGTCCACAGCCACCTTCAAGTTGCCACTTGTCATTTAGAATGAAATATCTTGATGAATTGTTGCTGGACTGCCGCAGATGTTGAAGTATAATGACTGTGGTAATTTTCATCAATTTTTCAGCTGAATACCTCATGATCTTGACTGATTGTAACAAAATTGGATACAGACAGGTGACAAATTATAAGAAATTCCTGAATATATGAGCTGAGAAATAGAACGAACAGTGGCTCTGATATTGTTTGGGGGCTTTTTTCGCTGGCTTGGTTTGGTCCACTTGTCCCTTTTGAGCTAAGGGTCACTGCAGATTAATGAAGTATAAGGTTGTTCTGAGTCATCATCTTCACCCTACAATGAACTGTTTCTGTCCTGATGTAAGTGCTCTCTTCGAGGAGGACAATTCCCCAATCCATAGAGCATGAGGGCTCTCTGTGTGGTTCAGTGCGTCGGAACATGATGTGAATCATGTGCCATGGCAAGGTCTCAGTCCCAACTGAACACACATTAGAGATTTAGGACCGACATGTTCAATGGCGCTCTCCAACAACATCATCAAAATGAGGGAATATCTTTTGGAAGAATGGTGTTTTTCTCTCCAGTAGAGATTTGAAGAGTCATTGCTGAAGCTTATGTTGTTTCTCCTTTAATTTGAGACCTGTCTATGTTTCCCCCATAGCCCTTGATGTTTTCTCATTATTTTGGTAATCTTTTGTCTGCTCCTTGAGCGCCATGAGGTTGACATTTTGTGTTTTTTCTTATCAAATTTTACGGCCGTGTTCACATCCAGCCTGCTTTTTAAAGAACCCCGCTGCTTTTCCTGTTCGTTCAGGCTGGTGTGAAGCTTGTCAATCGAACCCTGGTGCAGTCAGTTTGCAGTCTTATAATGCTGATAATTACTTATTTCTTTGTGAGTTCTTTGTGACACCAAAGAACACAAATACAAGTCGGTAAATTCAAATAAAGAAAAAATTAAAATCAATTTGTTCTTTGAAAAGGTTGAAAAATGAAAAATAATGAGCGTCAACAGTAAGAGTGAGGGTTTGGGTTTTCTTTGGTTTCAGACTGTGGCAAGTTTTCTTCTTCATTTGCAAGAGAATTAGAATAAAGAGCACAAACGACACTTAAATTTAATCACAACGTGCCGTGGATTCAAAAAAAGGAAAATAAACTCTTACAGGAGACAAATCCTCCGGGGTTGGATATACAAATACTATCATTCTCCATTCCAAAAAAAAAAAAAAAAGCTGCAATGTCAGTAATTCTTTTCTCATGACATCTTGTCGTGGAAGTCAATGAACAAGAGATATATAATCATATAAAATGTACTCAAGGTCACAGCTTGCAGTAAAGTGAGAGTTATGAGGAACGAAAACTTGGAGCTGACTGTGCAGAATCCGTGTTGGGAAGATAAAGGAGAGTCTGGGCCCTTGGTGATGCAGAGGTGTGTTGGAGGTAGTGAATTCTTTAAAAGATTAAATAAATGATGTAGCAAATCAACCCAGTCATCACTAGTGTCATGCGCTCCCGATTGAAATGATATTTTTTGAATGATATGATATTATTGAGTTAAAGTTGTGGGCCCTGCAGTCATTTACAGAAGCACAATATGTTGTATTGTGTTGTATATGTTGTGTTGATTCCATGAGGTTTCCAGTTGCATGATGTTATGGAAGAGAAGACCACAATCTTATTTAATACAGACACGCGCGATGCTGCCTGTGAGCTTTTGTATCCGGTCCAATGAGTTTCAACGGCTCATACCTCATTAGTATGCAAAATCAAGGACATTTTTAAGAACTTTTTTTAATAAGATAATTCTTGTCAGCAGAAATCCAAATTTGAATTTCATTTTTGAACGGGTTATGAATGCTACTGAGGTGTGGCAGAAGGTTGCAATGCAGTTGTGTAACCGGCAAAGCTGGTCTCAGGAAATGGCCCGCCAACTCCCATGAAGGAAATTACAGGCGATAAGTCTGGATCACATGTTGAAATGGATACAAGGAACGTTTGTTGAGAAATGATGTGATTCCAGCAGCTCCTCTGTGCCCCTCTGATTCTTGTTTCTAAATGTATTCCTGAGTAACTTGATGACTCACATCAGCTTGGTTTAGATGATTGCCATGGCTACAGGTTCAAGCATTACGTACATTCTCATATAAAAGCTGTTATTTATCTCTGGGGGTTCATTATCACATCAGTGTAACAACAAGGGTCCTGTTACTCACCACGCTGCTGCTGAGCTCCTCTTTTCCAAACAGAAAAACACCTTGCTGATGTTTTGTTCATTTTTTTATATTAAAAGTATACTATAAAAATTGGGAGGTTGCAAGATTTCAAAGGGAAAATGATGGTGATGATGAGTGTTGAGTTTTGTTGTAGCATCATTTGGGGAAAAATATGAAGTGGAACACTTCACATTACCCTGACTGTACTGATGCTCTCACTTTGGTGAGTTTGGGCTTTAATTTCAGAAGGGCCTGGTTTAAAAAGTAAATGAAAGCAGAAAAATGAGAGGAGATATATGCCCTGCTGAATGGGAGCACCTTGACCATTGTGCCTCATGAGCCACTCCAGGTTTTGAAAACCCTACCTGACCTGATTAATGTTAGTCAGCACGTTGTTCCTCATGCTCCAATATCTTGTGATAGTGAATACGAATAATAAACCAAAATGGGGGCCCGCTTTTCAAATATTTTTTACAATGCAGCTAAAAGTTGGTTTTTGAATACAATCAGTGTTGACTACAGGTTGCACTCAACATTGATTACACTCTCCTGACTCACTGAAACTTTAATTGAAAGGCAAAAAGCCGCATCCCTGTTATAAGAGTGAACAATATCATCAGGCCTCTCAGCGGGAAGGGGACCAGTGCAGATTGATGTCTTGGATTCAGCTTTGAACATGAAAAAGTAGCAAACAAAAGGCTGACTTGGAGCTTTTGTCTCTTGGTTGTTTGCGTGTCTGAAAAGATTGTGCAGTTGGAGGAGATGTATTCTTCAATAATCTTAAATGTACAAGTGCACATCACTGTGTATCTTTTCTTTTTTTGTCTATTAATGTAAAACTCTCACCAAAAAGCAACCTAGGCTTTATTTGTGAATGTATATGAGTCAAACCTTTGTGTAAGAGCACAATTACGTCAAAAGAGGCACTTTTAAGATTTACTGTAGTTTCGCAAGCTCATTGAGAACATTGTTTTTGTACACACAGTTAACAAAAAAGAGAGTTTTTTAACAACTCTCATTAGCAGCTGTATTTTCTGCGCGCTGCCATCATGGCAGACAAAAAGTGTCGATCCCCTAGTGCGACCTTACAGGAAGGCTTGAGGAGCGGTCCACCATCACTCTCCTTCCTTGTCACAATGTTCTCAATGCTTGTGTTCATACCGGTGTACCATGTACTTACCGGTTCCATCCAGACTTGCAGTGCTAACCTGTTTTACACCTGAATAATACACCTACAAATAGATATCTCTTCATTGGTCGGAAATGTCTCCCTGTTTCTTCATTCTGGTGAATTTATAGACCAATAAAAATGCTGCTCAGTACCTTCGGCCATTAGGTAGAGTACGTCTATCTGCATCCCTGTGGTGTCATGCATTTTCAGGAAACTGCTGTGAGCTGACCTGGTTTAGCTCTCCCTCAGAGAGGAAATGTCAGCACCAAGAGGCTTGGGGGGAACAAAAGCTCAGCTTGTTAGGTCCCCTTGATGAATTTGTGATGACTGTACTCACTCTCTGCGAGACTGTATTAATATTAATGTCAAGAAGTGCACCACAACATCGATTCTGACAGGCTAAAACAGAGCTCATGTGGCTCTGTGTGAGTAAATCATCAACTTTTAGAATGATTAAGTCACAATTACAACAGACAGGACTCTATATTGTTTAATATTATCATATCTGATGATTAATTATAACCTTTTGCCATAGTTTAGAATGTGTGGTTTTTTTTGTTGTAATTAAATTGTGTGGGTTTTTTTTTCCATTATTCTGTTTATACAGGGTGGCCCAGTGAGAGCAGTTATGCTGTGTTCTGTGCATATGATAACACAAATTTAAAATGCAATACAAACACATAAAAAACACACCAGAGTTAAAAACACAAACAATTACACTCAAAAAGCTCGAACCGTGCTAAAGGGATCAACTTGTCCAGCCTCGCTGTGTCTGTTCGACTCCTGTGGAGCATGAAATCTAAAGGTCCCCAACCTTGGTGTTACCATGGTGGTTTCTGAGGGTAAAATAATCCTGGGATTTAGAACATGACTTGCTTGATCAATATTTAAAAAAGCACCAAAATAAACATAGCAGGTAGTTGGCTGAGGCATGCTCTTACT